>NW_017306323.1:1919239-1988096 GCF_000935625.1 Nanorana parkeri
TATATATATATATCTATATATAGATATATATAGATCTATATATATATAGATCTATATATATCTATATCTATATATATATATATGTGTAATTATATCATTTGGCATAATAATTGACAACCAGCCCTTCTCACTTGCAGACAAGAGGATAGATTAAAGCTTAGAGAAGAATTACAATGTATGTAGTATGATCAATAAAACATGGGAATAACATATGTATTGATGCACCTATTATTTTGCATTGTTTATTTTCTAAGTGCCATAAACACCTATTTCATGCATGGTTATTATTCTTTTAAATACCACTCTTCTGCATGATAATTTTAGTGGAACAGATACAATCTACCTGTGTACAACACTACAAAAATACAGTTCACAGAAAATAGCCTTTACCGTCATTGAGGCTTATACAGTTTATCCTTTATTAAAAAGCATGTTTTATCATGTATATTTAAAGGAAATCTGTAGTGAGAGATGCATGGTGGCTGCCATTGCTGACTTGTTTCTGAATATTTTAGTTGCTTTGCAGGCATTGGCTTTAAAAGGCTTGAAACACTAGTCTGGGAAAAGAATGAATACTAGCAAAGCTTTTTTCATACAAGTTCAGTAGCAATTTAAAAAGTACTGAAGGTACTGCATTAGCATGATAGCCAAGGGGCAAGTATTTTGCAAAAGGAGAGGTCAGAAGTGGTAGGCTCCATAATTTCTTACCTGCTTTAGGTTTTTCTTCAAAGTGGACCTGAACTTCAAAAGTGAAGATTTTCTGTCTAGTGTGGAACGTCTAGAAATATTAATTGTATCTCAGCTGTACCCTCAAAAATATACCTTTTGCATTAACATTTTCCTAAAAAATAGCCTACAGCCACATAGCTGTTTATATGCAAAGTGAGATTATTTAAAGCAATACTGCCTCTGACTTCTTTTCTTACAAGATTTCAAGATTTAGATTGAGTTTGGCATTTTCACTATAGTGGTACTGTACCCAATGCCTTACAGTGGAAGGATCTCCCTGTTTCTGCTTCATTCATTCTGTGGATCTGTGTTTTCTTCACCTTTTCTGCTGTTGCTGGAATATTATTCCATTAGTTACATTAGATCATCAGTCTTCAGTTCACTAATCTTTAAAGGGATAGCTCTGGCATGAGAATGCAAAGCCTTGTCTCTACCAAGATGGTTCATACAGAGACCGATCAGAATAAGACATAGTAAGCCATCAATGGGCAAAATATCAGCTACAGGGAGCATACTGGCAATAATGGTGACTAGACCTTTGCTCTCTGCTTTCCTTTTTTGGGCACAACTTTCCCAGTTTAGATCTTCTTTAAGGGCTGCAATATAGTCTGCTCACTGAGGTATAATTATATTATTGTCATCATCAACATCATTTGCATATGATGTCAGCTAAATAAAAATTGCTCTTATGTAACTACTTAGTAAACCTTAGATAACTGTAATCAGCTCTATTTCTATTTTTTTTAACCATTAATATCTTATTTTTTTAAAATGTATTATTTTGGGGTTTTTGTTTCAATTTAAAAATGATCAAAATTTAAAGAAATATCTTTTTTTATTTCCTAATAACTTTACAATGTCTTGAATTACTAGAATGATATAACTTTAAGTTTAGTGTCATCATAGGCAGGAGAAATTATAGAATACAGTTCATTCTTTTTATCAAAAGTAACACTAGTTGTTTTAAAGCTACCACTGGTCAAAGTTTTTATTTATTTTGCTAGGTTTTTGTCAATAGCTTGTGTAAAAAATAAAATCCCTTTTTGCAAGACAATTTAATTGGCAAATCAGTAGGTCCATAGTGGAAATGTAAACATTGAAACGGATCCACAGGGGGTATACAGCTGGGAGCAGAGCTAGTTAAAAACACAAGGTATTCCTTGTGCGTTTAAAAGGTAAAATGGTCACAAATTCACATGCTGTATGGGCATTGAGCCAGGTGGTTGACGATCTCCCATTGCTAGGTCATTGCATTGATCAGTGAGCTATGAATCTTATGCACCTAAAAACTCCTCTCCAGACTACACATGCCTGAACCAGTATTCCCTTTATGCCTCAGGAATCTTATCCACCAGAATGGTTGAGTCAAGCACACCCAAATGTCAGCAGACATCACCACACATCCTGATAGGTTAAGTTCCATTTTTAAGGGCAATTTACTTTCCCTAATAAGTCTACATTTTAAGAATTTGTTTGGCATGTAGGCATGACTCTTTGCTGTTTCTCAGGTTGAATGTTGTTGCTGACCTTGTGTAAGGAACCTCTCAACCCCAATTTCACTTACAGGTCCCCCTGCACTTTTGTAGTCATCTGGTTGTGTTTTTCTTGTTTCCCTGCACTGACTTCTTGCTTTGGCCTCCTTTTATCCTACCAAACTTATTCCCAGTCCATTCCAGGCCTGTCCAGTTCTGCTTGACCTTCTTTCTGTTTCCCCTGATAATTACATTGTTATTACTGAGTATAGTCTGTACATAATATAGCTTTCTGGCTTTGCATGTCCTGTTGTATTAGGCTGTTATTGTGCAATGATTTGCTTGTTTGTGTTTCACTTTCTGGTTCATTATTTGTTGGACTTCTGTTTGCTTTCCACTATCTGGCAATGCACACTCATATTGCATTTACTGTAGAGACTGAGTTTCTGCTGGATACAAATGTGATTATACCATTTACAACAGGATTCAAACATTGGTTTCCTGACACCTTACTTTTTCTAACCTCAAATTAACTCTGTCTTCACTGACATTGCTTCATCCCTTACTGCATGCTTACTCTTCACCCTAATTTTTTATTCACTATTTTGGTTGACCATGGCAATGGCTTATGGTAATACCCATGAACTAACTGCATTCTCATTCTCTTTCCTAAAGTATGCCTGGTTGGGTATGACTCCTGTTAGTTTATTGACTATTCCCTGTAAACCCTCTGCCTTAGTATCACTGTCCTGACTGTTGGTTATGTGTTTAGATGAAGCACTGAGATCTTGAGGAATGCTGAATTAAGTTTGACTTGCTTTGAAGACTATTACATCTATGTATACAGCATTGTGCAGGAAGTTTCAGGACTGCAATCTGCCTGTGTGCCACTGTAGTGTGGTGGTGTTGACGCGTTTCCGGGGTCACGCCTCCTTCCTCAGAACGTCTGTTTCTTTTGAATCATCCATACGAGCTGTTTTATGACCTACCATTGTGAGTACTATTGCATTTTTACATTTTTACCTTTTGTGTCTTTTAAAATAAAAAATAATCTGCACTAGGTTGGGCGCCCTTCTGTCCTTTTTGTATTGCAGTAATGGCCTTACCTGTTTTTTGTTCCAAAATGGAATGCTATGTACTGACACTGTATTATGATGGTGTGCAGTATGACTACACTAATCTGCACTAGGTTGGGCGCCCTTCTGTCCTTTTTGTATTGCAGTAATGGCCTTACCTGTTTTTTGTTCCAAAACGGAATGCTATGTACTGACACTGTATAATGATGGTGTGCAGTATGACTACACTAGATAGGGGGGAGCAGGCTTGACAAGATATTGCCTGGGTGATTAAATGTTGAAGCAACTCTTAAATCATCTGAAAATGCGGTAGCTGAAATTACACAGCATGAAAAGCTTTGGTGAACTGAAAAACATAAAATAAGGATTACCATGAAACCCATGGTACACTGATGTCATCACCCAACAATATGTTCTGCTTGAATTAAAAAGCAACCCAAGGGCTAAAAAAAGAAAGACATTTTGACTACTTCTTTGTATCACTGAGATAGCCAGGCACCATTTGAAGGGTTGCAGCAGCTGTGTTGCACACATAATGGGAGCTCACCATTTGACATGAGGAAGGGATTTTAACAACAGCTATAAATCACTGAATTCCATAGTGTAACTCATCCATGGACCTTCCAATTCTCTCCGTACTATCAATTTATCTCAGTCGTCCTTCTGCCACCACACATATAGCAACGATGTCACGGCAAAGAGACAGTAGGAAAGGGCAACTACTAAGGAGCAATATTGTATCCTGGTTATTGTGTATCATTAGGTGATTTATATCTGATATATTGCTTACAGTTTGACCTGCTGCTAGTGGGAGTGTGATTGGCGCAGCTAATACACAATTATAGTTTAGTTAATCAATAACAGCAGTATTAACAGTGACATGAGCCAAATGTGCACATACAGTGACTCTTCTCAATACTGCTTAGAGAAGTATCATTTATTAAAGTTCTGCAATTTTCCACCTTAGTTGTAGTTATAGGACTTTTCTGAGCAATCAAAATCCCATAACTTTTTTCCACTTTTCTATATAATTTAACTAATTTTCATTTATTTCTATATTAGGAGAGACATTTGCAGTTGATTTGCACAGATCGTTTTAGTTTTATACACCATTGAGCAAGTGTGTAACCAGTTTTGTAAAACAGCCACCCCTGTCTGACAGAATAGCCAGGTCTGTTATGTCTCCTGAAACTACAGCACCACAGCTAGACACGGACAAGAACAGAATGCAAATTCACTTTTTTGGTGAACATTTGCAAAACAGTCTTGCAACCTTAGCACCAGTAGACAGAAGAGTAGGCAGCCCCTGCCTTCCAAACGTGGTGAAACTGAAAATCTCATCATTTCTCTGCCTCTGGACATCATGCCTGTGTTTGTCAGTCTTGCAATACCTCATGGAACTTGTAGTTCTATAACAGCTGGAGTGCCAAGGTGGCCTACCCCTAGCCTACATTGTGCTCAGCAATTAACAATAAATAAATGAATAAAAACATACTGTACTTGCATACATACATGCATAGAAAATTAAAGCAATAAGCCACAAGGTAATCAGCAATGAACAACAATGATAATTGCAACAGCTGCTAGTGCAGGCAATCCAAACGTTAGCCTTAAAAAACATCAGTCTATAGAGCTGAATAGGGCATCTCCATGGAACCAATACAGTTTTAAGACAGAAGTGAGTCTCTAATCAACAAATATTGCATATCCTTTATGAATCACAAAATGAGAATCTTACACTCCAACTTGTCATGATAAAATTTCTGTATCCCAGAACTGAAGGCGTCAAATTCTTAACACTTACTAGCAATTACATTTTCAAAATGGTATATAGTATACGTGACTATATTAACCATAAAACATTTGTACAAAAGTGTCTACAACACCTAGACAAAAAGAGGTAATCAGAGCAGGGAATATAATCAGTGATTTTACCCGTAAACTTAAAGTAAACTCTCAAACATTTTTTCAATAATGAATCCAAATCAAATTAATATACATTGCTCAGTAAAGTATCTCTTTACATTTTTAACCAAACACTTACTGCCTTCATGTTTCCAAACAGCTGGCTCCTACTCTTTTAGCTCAGCTTCTCTGAACTTCCTGTCCAGTACAAGATCACAATGGACAGAGCAGTGTGCAGCACCTGTCCATCTACTGGCTTAAAAAAGGGAGAAGGGAAGCAGAAGGAAGGAGGAGAGAGTAACTGAGAGCAGGGGAGTGCCTTGATGTGCTCATGTGAGTTTGTGGAAAAACACATGGGCTAGCACACATACTAGTGCACATAAGGGTGGCTCCATAGGACCGTGCAAGGGAAAGGAACCACTGTAATATAGGATATCAGGGCCAGTACTCAAGGGACCAGGTGATTCTGAAAGAAGATAAAAGTTTTAAACATCAAGGAACAGCATCCATTGTAAGTGATTCAATCAGCATTTGAAATAGCTTAAACCGTTAAGGATAAAGGCCTTTTTTTGTTTGTTTTTTGCACCCATGTTATATTCCAGATTTTAGGCCTGAAAATGACTTACCCCCCCCCCCCCCCCCCCCAAACATTATATATTTTCTGAAAGCCAAAACCCTATAGAATAAAATGGGGGCAGCTGCAAATGTATATGTTGCACGACATTAGTGCAACTTATTATAAAACCTGAAAATGTAGTGAAAAATGCACTTCAGTTAAATTTAGTGCCCCAAAATACTATATAAAACCTTTTTTTTGTAAAATATAAAAGATGAGCTTACAACAAGTAAAGAGATACCTAACATGCCCAGGTTAAAAACTGTGTGCGTCCGTAAAACTGCAACAAAATTCAGTACCCCAGAAAGTCCATAAACAACACTTTAAAAGCCCCTACAGGTCATCAGTTTAAAGATACATATTCATCCTAGAATTATTGATCTCTTGTGTGCAGCGATACCAAACATGTGTAGAGCAAGCGTTGTTTTCGTAAGTAGGTGCACCCAATGCGTGTTTACGTGAAGACGCGCATGCTTGTGGGGGCAGGGGACTTTACTTTTTTAATTATTATTTTTACATTTATTTAATATAATATTATTTTTAAAACTTTTTTTAACTTTACTTTAAGTGCTATCACATAGGGGCTTGCTATGCCCCCGTGTGATAGCATATTGGTGGTAACAGGTACTCTTTAAAGTGATACTCAAGTTCCAAAAGACCTCTAGTAACACCTTCACACTCTAAATAAGCTATTGAAGTGCGATCTGCTCTAGGAGCCAAGCAATGACAGTTCAGGGACTGGAAGTGATGCAATATGCGTCAATCCCGGTCCCATAGAACGGGGAGGAGATTGGTGAATGGACGTTTGCTGCTCTCCTCCCCAGTCCCAGGCCCGCAGGAGGGGCAGCAGAATTGCTTCTACTGTAAAGCCGGCCGCCAGCTCTACAAATGACGGTATAATCTCGTGATGGATTGTGAAAGGTTTAAAAACCTCTTGACTTTAATATCACTTTAATACATAGCTCCCAGCTGTCCCTATTTTGATGGGACTGTCCCTCTTTTCTCCTTATCTGTCCCTCTTTTTGGTCTGCATTGACTTACAGTCATGTGAAAAAGAAAGTACACCCTGTTTGAATTCTATGGTTTTAAGTATCAGGACATATAAAAATCACCTGGTCCTTAGCAGATCTTAAAATTAAATAAATAGAACCTTAGATAAACAACAACACATGACATATTACACTGTGTCATTGTTTATTTTACAAACATGAAGACAAAATTAAGAGGTTTTGGGTGGAAAACTAAGTAAACCCTTAGGGCAGGTTCACACCATTTTCCGGACCAGATCTGGAACGCAGTGCATTGCATTTTTGCTGCGTTTTTACAGCAATTTTGCGGCATTTTAAAAAAAATGGTCTTACAGGTGGGTTACAGTGCGTTTGTATGCACTTTTTATGTGTTTGTATGCGTTACAGTGCATTCCAAACCAGACAAAATAGGATAAGCAGTATTTTTCTGGTCTGGTCTCGACTGCGTTGGTGTGAACAGAGGCCAGAAATAGCATAGGTATACATTAAGATGCATTTTGGGTCCAGAAACAATCTGGTCTGGTCTGGAGAGGATCTGGACATGGTGTATCGGCCCTTACTGCTTACATAGGAATTAAGAGGCTACGTAGTAACCAGGTGCTGCTTATCAAATGCCCTTGATTAACTGATCATCAGCAAGTGTGACCGCCTCTATAAAAGCCAAACATTTTAGCAGTTTCCTGGTCTAGAGCATTCAACTGTGTGTTCACACAATGCTAAGGAGGAAATACATCTGCAATGATCTTAGAGAAGCAATTGTTGCTGCCCATCACCATTTGGAAAGGGTTATAAGGCCATTTCCAAACAATTTAAAGCCCATCACAGTGAGTAAGTGGAAAACATTCAGGACAGTTGCCAATCTTCCCAGAAGTGGAAGTCCCAGCAAATTCATCCCAAGGTCAGACCATGCAATGCTCAGAGAAATTTTAAAAAACCAGAGAGTTACAACTCAGACTCTACAGGCCTCAGCAAGTATGTTCAATGTTAAAGTACATGATAGTACAATTAGAAAAAGCCTGAACTAGTATGGTTTGTTTGGAAGGGTTGAAGGAGAAAGCATCTTCTCTCTAAAAAGAACATGGCAGCACAGGTTACGTTTGCAAAGTCAAATGTGAACAAACCATAAGACGTCTGGAACAATGTCCTTTGGACAGATGAGACCAAATGGAGAAGTTTGGCATAATGCACAGTGCCATGTTTGCCACAGTACTTGAGCACCTTGCGGTCATTGAGTCGACCATGAACTCCTCCATATACCAAAGTATTCTAGAGTCAAATTTGAGGCCATCTGTCAGACAGCTGAAGCTTGGCCGAAATGGGGTCATGCAACAGGACATTGATCCCAAGCACACCAGCAAATCTATAACAGAATGGCTGAAAAAGAAAATAATCAAGGTGATGCAATGGCCCAGTCAAAGTCCAGACCTCAACCCAATTGAAATGCTTTGATAGGACCTTAAGAGAGCTGTGCATAAACAAATGACCACATACCTCAATGAATTAAAGCAACATTGTAAAGAAGAGTGGGTCAAAATTCCTCCACAATGATGTGAGAGACGGATAAAGTCATACAGAACGATTACTTCAAGTTATTGCTGCTAAAGGTGGTTCTAAAAGGTATTGAATCTTAAAGGTATATTTCGTTTTCACATGTGGCTTCTCCATTTTGGCTTTATGTTTGCAAAATAAATAATGACACGGCGTAATATGTCATGTGCTGTTGTTCATCTGAGGTTGAATTTACCTAATTCTAAGACCTGCTAAGGACCAAATAGTTTTTGTTATGTGTTCATACGTAAAAACCATAGAATTCAAAAAGGGTGTACTTTGTGCACATTACTGTACATATAAACAAAATGCAATATTTATCTACCAAAAGTGTTATACTATGCCAAACCTTTTATTCAACCTCTAAATAATTGCATTAGTCATTTTGAAAGCCCAGTATAAAAGGTAAATAGCGGTGAAAAGGCCCTTGTGGCTTATAACAATTATTTTTAGCAGATTCATTTTTCGTGGTTTGCCTACATATTTTGTGCTAAAATGTGTACCTCTTTATAGCTCAGAAAATTGGGAGGTATAATAATAGGTAAAATAAGTAGTCTGGACCTCGCACAGCTAGTTGGTGACACAGAAAATCTGAAAAACGACAGGCCCTATTATTATATTCAGCCATCCACAAATGAAACTCTCGTACAGAAATTTCTATTGAAAAGAGAAACCCTTCAATGTCCAATGCTTTCAGATGCTGTTCAGTGGTGAATCACCCTGTCAGTTCCTATAGTACACACACTAACGGTATATTCTGTCTTTAAGCCCATTTGAGACGGTAGAAAGTAAATTGTATTCAACTCATAACATTACAAGAGTTTCGAGAAAAGTACAATGATCTGAAATGATAAATGCAATACAACCAATTTCATGTTTTATAAAAACAACTGTCTTGTAGCCCTTGGCTTTGTGTTTCTAGAAAGAATGACACAAGAAACATTTATTTCATTCCACACAATAATTCACCACAATCAAAGAGAGCACGGCAAGGGCAATACCATCTCCCAGCTGCTGATTACATCAAAGCTTTGCAGCACAAATTCAATTTTATGATGTTAATCTTAGCCTGCCACTCAGAAATTTTCTCTCAGGGATATGATTTTTCTCAGGATTTCATTTTAAGAATGATTTTCTTCTTCTGCAATCAATAAAGATATGTTTTCATCAAAAGACTCTATCTTGGCACAATTCAATTGGCTATTTCGATCCCTTTTGGTGACACAGTATTAATTAAAATGGTTTATGTAGCATCTAAAAGGGAAAATTGGGCACTGGAGCACACAATCACTTCATACAAGAGCAAACTCTACAAGACTTACTTTGTAGTGTAGCGTGCATGAATAGAATATTTTCTGTTCTAACAACCTATACATGGCTTACCTTACTTTGGCCATCCATTCTATCTTGCTGCAGCAAAAGCATTTGAAGGGACAGTGAATAGACTGCCTGTACGACTGTGTATAAGTTCTTCAATATGCATCAATCATAAATACATAATTATTTGTATCTCAAACATTTTTGTAGGTAATATAACTACAAGGCCCGGTTTGATAATCTGGCAACTCATACTTTTTTTTAAATGAAACAGAAAAGTGGATTACAAACAAAATTCATTTTGCACTATTACCTAATAGAATTCAGAGGTAAGACTAATTTACTGCATTTTATACATATTGTAACCAACACCTTTTGTGAGGTGGCTACTAGAAATTTAGTGATTGTCAGAGCTGTAGTCAGTCTGGCTGGATTATAGTTGGCATTTATCTGGATAATTTCAGGAGAAATTGCAGGAGTGTGGGAAGTGTTTCCTTAGGCCTCAAATATGGAGGAGGTGTGTGTTGTTGTCAGAGGAGGAGAAGCAGGAAACTCAATGGCTGCTGGAGGTACCCAGAACATAGAGGACCTCATGAGCAAGTCTGGTGTCTCTCCCGTTAAGGATCTGTGCTCATTCCTGCTCATCTGCAACCAAAATTCCTATTCGCTGTGTTACAAATGGAACTACATTGAATTGCTAAAAAGGTCTGGTGAGTTTGGAGCCTGTGTCTGTACTGCCCTGAATCCCTATATCCTCTCTCCCCAGTATGAAGGTGTTAATAAGAGTTATTCAGCATTATACTTCTGGAGTGGATATCATCTTTGTGGGCACTAGAAGAGGGCGGTTAAATGCTATTGGGGGCAGCTGAAGACCAAAACCCATAGACTACTAGTGATGACTGGGGTTATTCTGGTGGTTCCTACAGGGGGGGGGGGGAGTGCTACAATATAATTTAATTCCTTGTGACCTTATATTCTTGCAGTGTTAATGAGGTTTTTATATCTTACACATTGTCAACTTTAGGTGACAAAGGATTAACCATAATAACAGATAATAATTCTATTTTTTTTAATACAACATTGGATACAAGGAGTGACACCAGTACTCCAATATGGAACCCCATACCTCCCTTTATTTGGAGGGACAGTCCCTTTTGGAACCAAATCCATATGTCCCTTATTCCTCCTCAGCCGTCTATAAAATATTCTATTTATTTACCAAAAGTGCTATTATGCACTAAAACTTCATCTTGTCTCTTCATTATATTGTTTGCTATTATGAAAAACTAGAAAGGAAAATTAATGATTGAAAAAACTATTCTGGGTTTAACCAATCATTTTTGGCATATAAATTCTTAATGGTCCACATAACTGGGGGCATGGCAGGGGTGTGTCCGTTGCGTAAATACACTGTGCTGGAAGGTGCCTCATCTCAGAAAGTTGGGAGGTATGGTAAACCACTAGATCCCAATCGTAGGTGTGAAGCCACTCATGGTCCACTCTCTTCTATGTTGTCCATGGCTACCACCTATAACATTATCACCTAGTAAATATCTGCTTTGCCTGACCACCTGTTTTTTTTATACAGCTGCCTTCTAACTCCTCTATTTATCATTATTATTAATACATTTTGAGAGCTTTAGAATTTTCACACTTTTTGTGGGTTTCCAGCATTTGTAATCAATCCGCCACCACTCGGTGGGCATGTGGCAAAGCAACACATTTTTGACTAGTAGCTTACAGAGGGACAACAGCTATCTCTTCACCCTCATACTACTACCATATGACAAACACCTTTGCAGGGCTTAACATTTTTTTAACCACTTGACTTCTTCTTTAATGTGAATCTGTTTTGGACAAAGCTCAGTTTTACTTTAAGAGTTTGTGCATGAAAGACAAATGATTAAATTGCAGATAAGCTGCTTTTAGCCTATATAGAACCTTTATAACTGCTTCATAAAAAATGATTTTTATTGTTTGAAAACGGTTTCCAATGGACCATATTAATATACAGCTATCCTTTTTTTAGAAATGTGTGTAAACTGTAAATATACATTTATTTTAACCTGATTTGAATGTGTTTAGCGTTCATAACAGATTATTTGACAGATTATTTGACAGTTGTTAGGGGAAAAAAAAGTGTATTACTTTGAATCGTAATAAAGGCTATAAAGCACTGCGCCAAGGTTATCTCAGTTCTTAATATGACAAATAACAGGAAAATGGTACAAAAAAATCCCACCATGGATAAGCACATTGTCATCTGGCTTCAGTGTATAAGAGCTGCCATTTCAGACAGCTGTGTCTCACATACATACTTAAAATATCATTCAAACCTTTCAAATGACTTAATTGACTAAAAAATTGAGACTATTTGCAAAGTGAATGTTCACTGAGCCTTTTTTTTTCACTTGTACTTGGTTGGGTAATTAAATTGGACACAGTGGGTTCACCCTATTTATTGTCATTCACTTTGTAAAGTGAACAGCCTCTGATTCTTTAGTAAATCAACCCTTGTATCTTTTGATTCAGGTAATTAGAATCCATCACCATATGTATGGATATCTTAATGAGAACCTGTCATTACAAATATCTGTGCTGCTTATGCAGACGTTGCCATTTGCCTGTCTGTCAACAGATCCTCTGGGTTCACTACTTTAGCTGTCCATACGCTGGAAGACTATTGAACAAATGTTCATACGAAAAATGTGGTCAGAACATTTGATAATGCTATCAGAGACTTGCTGAATGTCACTTGACATTTTGTTTGACTTTAACATTTGATTTTTGAATGAATGCAGTTTTCTGAACAAAAACCACATTTACTGTAAGGATTTCAGTCTCAGAGTGGACCTTTACCCATATCTTTAAAACAACAACAGACACACCTTTAGAAATGTTTAGTAATGACAATCTACAAACACATACTTCTAGATAATTGACGGCTTTGTATTCCTTGCATTCCTTATTTCTCTTTTCTTCTCCAGTCTTCTGATAGTGGCCATGTTTACTAAAGACAGATTACTAGCTCTCCTATTACTTCCTGGATTTCTGGCACATGTGACTAGACATGTGACTAGGACATGTGACCAACATAGAGGGATGCATTGGTAGAATTGCTTTGGCAAACTGAAGTCATTTTGCCCTCTCAAAACAGGAATTGATTGCTCTGCAAGTGTAAGTATTTCATAAACACAACATTTTACACCTGACATGTCTATGTTATTATTCATCATCATACATAGAGGGATGCATTGGTAGAATTTTATTTTTGAGTGTAAAGGTCCCCTTTAAGATTGTCGATTTGACCCCATTAACTATAAAAAAAAAATAACCTACTGAAAATTACCTTTTTAAATGAAATTCTATTGGTGTATGACCAGCATTAGTGATTTATTGACATTGAATATGTGTGTTACAGGTTAAGTCGGAACTCCTGACCTGCAAACTTTTGAAATCTGAGTATCAGCATGACACTTAAAGAGCCAGCATTTCCACAGTCACCAATAGAAGCGCAGGCGCCTCTTTCATGACACGTTTCCTTTAAATAAGTCAATCAACATGATCTACAAGAAACAAACGTAATCCAGGTAACCCAAATACATTTAAAGCCTCCCCAGCTTTACAACTTTAGATATACATATGTTTGAGCCGCTAATTAGATCCAAAATACCTAATTAATACTTAGCAACAACTGAAAGTGACACTAAATTTAGGAGTTCAATCTTAAAAATACATTTAAGTGCCTTAACTAATAACAAAAATGTATCTTATTTGTGTATCATTGAGCTGTAGATCCTCAAACCATCTCTGAATTGGTGCTGACACTGTCCTTCCTTCTGGAGGGTGGCTACCTTTGTTCCCCATGGTCCGCATATGTGTTATAAAGTAGCCACCACTCCAAGCTCACTCCTGGACTAAAATCTAAATTCACATTAGTAATTTAAACATGAGATTGTAGTCCATCACAGGAGTGAGCATGGAGCGGTGGCTACTTTACAACACACACAGGGACCATGAGGAACAAAAGTAGCCACCCTCCAGAAGGAAGGACAGTGTCAGCACCAATTCAGAGATGATTTGAGGATCTACAGCTGAGTGATACACAAATAAGATTTGTTAATAGTTAAGGGACTTGAATGCATTGTCAAGATTTAACTCCTGAGTTTAGTGTCACTTTAAATATGACTACAACAGTACATCAGTAGAGCTCAGCATATTATGTAATAAAGTTTTAGACATGAATACAAGTGCAAGTATCAAAAGACATAATGTGAAGACATCTTAACTGCAGTTGCATTTAAAAATGGCAAATCATGACGTGACAGTATACTACAAAGCATATCATAATAGATGCACAGACCAAGCTGATGGTATAGATTTAAGAAGGAAAAGATATGCCTTGCCAGTTTACAATAATTTAGATGACCTACCTCATGAGACGTATCACAGCTCTGCTATCATATTGTCCGTGTCTTCCCGAATGTCCTAAAAGACAAAAACTTGATGTTCAAGTTTTTATTATTTTGGGTTACACGACAGTAAGAGAAGCATGTTGAAATGATAAACACTGGAGCATCAGACACACAACAGAGAGACGGAGAAACATAACTCATTAACTCTTCTACATAACCAATGAAGCTCTAATCTCTGTTCACAGAGAGTATATTAAAAAAAAGGATAAAAAAGAAAAAAAGTGTTGCAAGTGCTCCTGACTATAGTAGTGTTATTACTGTTAAGTGCAATTCTTTGTATATATGTTTTTAGATTATTTATTCAGTGTTTAATAAACTTTATTTTTTACAAATGTATAAATGTAGTGGTGATATGCCTCTCTTCAAACCCCTGTTTTCTATTTGCTGTAAGTGCAAAAACAAATCAAATGCATTTGTTTCTAATTATTCACAAAGAGAGAATAACAATATCAGATATGGAGGTTTCATTTAATAAAGGAGTGGAGGACTTTGAGAATGAAAAGAGAAAACATTTAAAGGAGAACTATGGGGTAAGTGTTTTTCCCCATAGTTCTCCTAAGGGTCATGGGAGGACATATACTAGCGTCCTCCTGTGACCCAAAGCTCAGTATATCGCGAGCTGCAGCTCACGCTATATTGAGACCGCCGCAGCCGGGATGGATCTCGACATTACTGTTGAGATCCACCCAGCTGCGTGATTAACAGCTGTCAATCACGCTATCTAGAGGCAGAGCCAGCTGTACCCGCCCTCTCTCCCGTCCTTTCCACCAGTCAGCACTGGAGGATCGGAGCTGTGAGGGGGGGAATCCCTGCAGGGAGCCGTGAGTGACAGTCATGGCTCTCTGCAGGGACATGATCGAGAAGTGAGCGAGCGATGGTAGGTGTTCGCTCACTTCTCGATCTATAGAGCCCGGACGTGTGACAGTTTCACACGTCGGCTCGAACTATGAGGATGAACATCACTCACCTCATAGTTCTCCTTTAAGTAGCACAGAAAAGCTGCATTCACTTTGAATGCCCGATCGTGTTCAGGGGAATTTTACCTTGCACATGAATGGATGACTGAAGTAAACAGCTTCACTATATTCACTCCTTCACTACAGAAATCCCAACAAGGACACGAGTAGTTAGTTCTGTTATAGATGATAAATAACAATCATGAGACAGAGAATAATATTAATAACAACCACAATGTTAGAGAATTAATTAATTCTGTAAAATTGTATACGTTGAAAACAGAACTCTGGGTACAAATGTTATTAACCTTGCAGGGGGCTGGATTATTAGGGTGAAAATATGTCACATCTTCAGTAATAAATCTGTCTCAGAACTGAGCAAACTGTCGCACTTGGCTGTCCAGGTAAACAGATGCACGGGTCACTTTTCTGAAGGACAGGCAGCCTGATTTGTGACTAATAATGCTGTAATGTCCTCGGTAAATGTCTCCCGGTATTTGTAGTAATGACCCAAGCTGGTCATTGGCAACACCTGGCCCCAGGACTGGAGATCTCATCCCACCCAGAGCTCTACGAAATCTCCAGAGCTCCAGATCCCAGCTACAATTAGGAAAACCTGGACAAACCTGAAAAGCCAGGCTCTTTCTTGTAACATGTTTCACATTCTGGACCCTCTCAGCCCCTTTGGCTGAGAGTCCTGGGTGCCAAAGTCGCCATACTACACCGTGGCATTGGCTTACACTGCTTACACTGCCACACATCATATATTGGAATCATCGAAAAACTATAGACCAGTGATAGCCACACTGCAGGCCCTCCAGCTGTGGTGAACTACAAATCCCATTAGGAATTGCAAGACTCTGACAGCCACAGGCATGACTTCCAAAGGCAGATGCATGATTGGATTTGTACTTTCACTGCAGTTGTGGAGCTGAAGTTTGGCTATCCCTGCTTTAAGGTGCCCACACACCTTGCGATAACCGTACGCTAATCGCGGGAAATCCGCGGGAAGCCGTGCGACCTCTACTACTGTAAGGTCGCACGACTTTAAGCTTACGAACATGTTCGAAAACCCGGCGAGAGTCGTGCGATTTTCGGCGGGTGTGTAGCATGTTTGTAAGATAAAAGCCGGACGGGCCGGTGTGCGCAAGCGCACACTGCCCGTTCGGCATTGCGGTCTTTGGAAGCTCGCCCCTCAGCGGGGCGGGCTTGCGATCATCGCAAGTACGATCTGCCTGTCCAAGATAGGCAGATCGTACGTTTTTTTAATTACCTTACAACCATTGCAAGACAAATGTCTTGCGATGGTTGTAAGGTGTGTGCCCTGCCTTAGAGGATTGAGCATTAGGGCCTGTTCAGATTTGGGCGTTGGGGTAACACAAATGCGTTTTACGTGGGTTATGTTAAGAAGACCATTCATTTTAAACTTGCCACAATGCACCAAATATGATGCATGCCACAATTTCCTTAACAAATCACACTACAACACAACTCACAGATTGTTTATGTGTGGTTTACATGCATTGTGGTGCTCTGTATTTAAAATGCTGTGCGATTGCAGGAAAGCATGGTCACACACACATTTTACAGTGGGTTGAAATTGACACAATGGGCAGGTGTGAACATCCCCTGAGATTTATCAATCCACTGAAGCATAACTTTATTTTAGAGTAAATAACACCCTGTAACAAATAACACAATAGACTATTGGTATATATTAGCACTTTCTCATAATTAGAGACATGGTTGTGAGGCCTCTGCTGTCCATTGAGCTTTGTCTATACTTTGTGTTTATATATACGCCATTACTTAAGACATGCACGCTGAAAGAATGAGTCAACTGTAAATACAGACTGAGAAAGAACTGTGTTTACTGTAAACGTAGCAGACTTAACTACTGCAGAACAAGGAAGTGACAGCACCTCACCTCGAGAGAACTGGAACCGTACAGCTGCCAACATTCCCAGATCACATTGAGAGGGAGATGGCAATTATTGGGGCTCCTTTAGAGTGCTTTATAAGGACCCTCCTGTCTTAAACTGAGACCAGCATTTGGTCTTAGGACTAAGCCAAAAGGGCCAGCAGGGAGTCAGTGATTCTTCTTTTACAAGAGATGTTTATTGAAATGAGGCAGGAGTAAGACACCTTAGCACACTAGAAGTTATGGAACTGCAAGTCTCATGAGGCATTGCAAGACCCTGACAGCCACTGACATGACTCCCAGAGACAGAAGCATGATGGGATTTGTCATTTCATCACAGCTGGTGTACTGAGGTTGTCTACATCTGAAATAAAGTAACAAGTGCCCTCAGGAATTTGAAGTTTATTTTCACTTTTGCAGCTGAATTGGGTTAACACTAGGGATGCACTGATACTGTTTTTTCGGTATCGAGTACGAGTACTGATAATTATCTTTCAGTACTCACCGATACCGAGTACCGATACCGGCACTTCCACTAGCATGGAGCTGGCTTCCTGGGCAATCAGGAGTGTCATTACCCGCCACCCGGCTTCTTAATTGCCCGTGAGCTGGCTCCATGCTGTCTTGCCAGCTCCATGTTGATTGGCCAGGAAGCCGGCTTCCCAGCCAATCAGCATGGAGCCGGCTTCCGGGCCAATCAGGAAGGCAAGTCATTACCCGCCACCCAGCTTCATTATTGACCGGGAAGCTCGATCCATGCTTCAAGCCCTTCCCAAGGCTCAGATCTTTTCTCCCTAGTCACCCTCTGCAACCATCCCATGAAGATCCCCCAAGATGTATTTTATGCTTTTTTTTTACTTATTTCTTTTAAGTCTTAAGGCCAGGTATGTGATGCTGCGGGGTCCTCTTCTTCAATCTGGGCAGGCATTAATGATGCAGAGAGTGAAGCTTACATGATGATATCAATGCCACACATCAGTGCACTATAACACAGCGCATGCAGGATGCCATGGTGACAGCCGCAGAGGGAGAGGGCCCATGATGCCCAATGCTTACATTATGTCCTCAGTCTTCTGGGTTGAGTGATGCTGGGCTTTATTTAACTCAGAATACTGAGGACATTTAATTAAGAAAATAGAGTACTTTAAGGGATAGCTCTGCAGACTGGGGTGCTTTTTTATTTTTACACAGATTTGGAGCTCAATAAAAAAAAAAACTGACCCTTGAGTGGAGCTTCCTCTCTATGTGCAAGTGTTCCAGTGTCG
This sequence comes from Nanorana parkeri, assembly GCF_000935625.1. Classification (NCBI taxonomy): domain Eukaryota; kingdom Metazoa; phylum Chordata; class Amphibia; order Anura; family Dicroglossidae; genus Nanorana; species Nanorana parkeri. The sequence goes on from NW_017306323.1 coordinate 1,937,548, forward strand.
GCTCCACATAATTGCTTAGGCCCAATTCACACTGAGCGACATGAAAATTGCGCGATTTTCTGCACGATTTTATATGAGCGATATTGAGCGACTTGTCGTGCGACTTTTTCCTATGGCGCTGTATGCAATCAGGAGCGAAATCGCTTGAAAAAAGGGTCATGTAGGAGCGACAAGCTACAGCGACGAGCTACAAGCGATATTGAGCGATATTGAGCGACGAGATGTGAACAGCTCCATTGAAATGGATTGGAGAAGCTACATAGAGCGATATCGCGTGGAAATATGAGCGATATCGCTGCAAAAATCGCTCGTTTCCTAATGGTGATAACAATGTAGCATGTCTAGGTATTGTGTGCCAGTATGTCCACTTGGAGCCTCCACCAGGGGAGCATGTAACAGGGTGACAACACATGAATACAATAAGGAGACAGTTGTCATCTCATTACCAGGAAGTGATTGAAAAAAAGCAGAATCACCAGGAATTATTTTAATTAAATCAAATTAACATGTTTAGAGCTTATGTGAGATTTTACAAATCGTGTATAGATTAACATTACATAACATTAAATTTGATTTATGTTAATGATAACCTGTAATAAAACGAGATTGTACATTCAAAAAAACAAGTAAAATGCATATTTTAGAAATAAGGCAAATGTAAAAATGGCATCATGTTCTAAGCTTCTCTCAGGTTTGGCTACTTCTCTGACAATACTTCACCTTCCACCACAAATGGCTGACATACAAATAATACATTTTTGTTTTTTCTTTTACATTCTATCTACCTTAATGGGAATGTTCTAGTGATTGCGGTGGCTCGTCATGGTAAAACAGATTTGACAATATCCCCTGAGTCATCAGAAGCAGAAATAAAGGTTTGCACAGAAAATACTGTCAAATGCATTTTAGCAAAGGAAAGCTCCCCATCTGAAATGTAATTGCTTTCACTTCTTGAGAGGAATGGAAGGATGGCACTTACAGTAACTGCTCTAAGAACTTTTTTAGAGACACCTGAAAAACAAAATTAGTACCCATGTGTGTATATAACAGTAAACTTTGTATACAGGGACATCCTTATATTAAGGCAACCTCAGGTGGTATCTGATTGGAGGGCGACTGGGTGTTAGGGGGGTAGCAGAGGATCGCCACAGCATACCAGGTTGCTTAGAGCTCTCACCAGTTGCCTAGAGCTGAGTGAGACACTCTGGCTTGCGTCCTGTTGAGCTACTGTCAACCTGTGACGTCAGTGAGCTGGGCAGGAAACCTGACAAAGCCCCCTCGATGACAAGTGAACAAGTGATTGTTCGTTCTCTGTCAGTAAATAACCACCCTCCCCCCCTGTCTCCCTGGAACTAAATCGCCTCAGGCGACGATTAACATAGGGGTTCCCCCTGTTTGTAAACATATATCCAAGTCTTACCATGTCTAAAATTGCCAATTTTCCCCAGTTTCCAGGTAAAGGAAGGTTGTGGGCTCTGAAAGTAGTGTACCTGAAAGTATTCCTTTTTGTAGTATTTGGTTTTAACATGTCCATCTCCCCAAAGTGAAGTTAAAAGACCACATCACCTTAAGTTAAGTTGACCATATTAAATCCCCCCACCCTGAGTGCAGCCCATCTGGGATAATACTTATGTTTCACCCTCTTCCAGTGATCACTTCTCTGACAAGGTCCAGACTGGCTCCTTTTCATATTGCTACAAGGTACCAATGGCAGGTGACATGAGTACAGCTTACTCATAACCTAGGAATACATAGGGCAATGGCATGAATGCGAACTGTGAAATGGAGTTGACTGGGACCTTGACAGTGGAAAGTTTGTTGGATCATGGAGGAAGGTAAGTATTATCCCAGGTGGGTTGGGGGATTCATTAAAAGACAACTTCACTAAAGATAAAGTTGTCTTTCAAGCTTTATACACTAAAGTTCCCAACCTTGAATTCTCACTAATCCAAAGACTACTGAATTAAAGCCCACAACTCTTTAAGTAACCTGACAGCACTGGGTCACTTGAAAAAAAATCACATATATGTAATGAATTAGACTCTATATTTACCTTTCTAATGGCCTGTTTAAGAAAATGATGTCTCTTAAGAACTTACCAGCTGCTGCATGTATTCTAACATACCAGCCCATGGGAGAAACCATTGCATGCAGTTGCGGAAACAGGCATTCGGCTCATCTGGCAAAGCGAATACCTGCAGAGACCAGGCAGACACCGAAGAGGTGACATTTAAAAAAAATGGCCTACCAGAAAGGTAAGTATAGAGCCTCTTTTATTGCAGGGATATGAGTCTTTACAGGTGACATTGAGCTGACTTACAACACAAAACATAAAGGTTTCTGCAGAAGCACCAGATTATGAGACTGTGACACCTCCAGATTTTACTCCAGAAAGCAAATTTTGATCTTGGTTGTCACCAGAAAATAGTAGTTAATACTAGTTTTATTCATGTTTCTCTTTACATATAATGTATTTTTCCTTTACATTGACCATCATACAAACACACACGTACTCGGACTGACACACATACATTAACACAAATTAACAACAGATCTGTAGATTCAGAGTACAAGATTTAAAGATAACCAGTCACTAAAAAATAAAATACAAGCAGCCTGTAAAAGAGAATTGGTTACACCTAACTGTCCTACAGACAGTGACCCAATCCTTGTTCTCTTGCTTTATTATGGAATTCACAAGCCATCCGAGTTGGGGTTTATAGGGCGCTTCTGACAAAATATTAAATATGAAAGTTTAATGCGGTGTATTTACTAGGAGGACGGCACCATTTAATAAGCTGACTTTGGTGCATTTGAGTGCAAGGCCCACTCTAGTAGGAAAGTATAATGCTGTTGGTTCAATTTTATTTTAATGTCTTTACATGTACATTTGATGTGATATATTATAGTATAATATTTTAACAAAAACACCAAAATAGGCTGATGTCACTTGCTGTGTCCCCAGCGGAGTTCAACAATGTAATAACTGCTCTGGCAGGAAGCAAATACTTGTTTAAATAAATTCTTATCAGTGAAGTCTAATTCATAGGTGAGGTGGGTAGAGCACAACATGAGTGATCAAACCTGCTACCCGCTGAGAGTACATGTAAGTCTCAGTGCTAGAGACACACATAAGCCACACAGAAAGCATAACTAAATCCCCTTAGGCTGGGTTCACACCTAGGCGTATCGAATATGCGCGTTTGCCGCGCGTTTTTACCGCAATTTTCTATATCTGGCTGTATCCCAAAGGATACGTGTGGCAAATACGCCTCAAAGAAGCTCCTGTACGTCTTTGGGCGTAGGGCGTTTTGCAGCTCGTTCATACGCGCTGTAATATGCCCAGGTGGGAACCATGCTCATAGGCAATCACTGGTTTTCACATGTTGAGCGTTTAACAGAGTGTAGGAACGCGCTGTAAAACGCCCAGGTGTGAACCAGGCCTTACAGTAAATATATAATTCATTCTAAATTTTCTGTTCACCTCGTTAGTTACAATACGCTTTTTCTGCATTCTACATTAAATTCCTATAATTTGGGTTCACTGATTGAAAATCCCCTTCTAGCTTGGGCAAAAAAACAAATTACTTAGCAGCTCTTAAAAATAATAATGGCTCCAGCTGCCATACTCACCCTATCCAAAGACTTTACTACTCACCGATCCACTGCCACTCATGTTCAGTGTTAAATGATGCCCAACTCACTTCCTATAAGCATAGAGTGTCATGGCTCCTCCCCTCATCCCTGGACTCACAGGAGAATCTCTGCAGCATTTCAGAGCCATTCATTGTCAATGGATGATAAGCAACTGTGACATCACCAAAGGGACCAGACCAAAGACACCTGAAAATAAGGTAGGTTAAATATATTTTTTCATGGGTCAGGTTCTCCAGTGGGGGTGAGGACAACTCCTGAGTCTCGATATGGGCTTTAAGCTAATTTTTAGAGATATTTTAGAAACAGAAAACATTTTTTCAGTCTAGTAAACAAATCAAAATGGGGTAAGTAGTCCTCCAAGACAATAGTGTCAAATCACTATACTGTAGTAGTTGTTATAACAAGATGAATCTTTATTGTTCATATTTAGTAAATAAGCATAAAAGAAAGCTGTATGAGTTCCAGTCAGGTGCTTTTGTGTTACAATGAAGGTTTTAGAAATCACAGGCTGAGGTAGACTTTAAGCAGTACAATTAGTTGCTAACATCATGGTTGGCAGATGTCAGCACACTGAGAAATGAAACAACATTAACTCAGATTACCTCAACCCAAGCATGTCAAGCAGCAAGAATTTATTGTATTATCTTATGTATAATGTTGTAAAGTACTGATGGAGGAAAGCTACATTTCATGTCAGAAAAGCTATTATTTTGTTAAGATAAACTACAGACTTGTAGCACCTCCGTACACACTTTCAGATATTTGGGAATTTGGTAGATTAAATCATTCTTTTGATCACAGCAGGTGTCATGGAACAAATTAGTGAAGGACGGACAGAATGAACTATGTGCCACGTGCTTGTATTTAGGTAATGTAGAAGAACTATTTATTTATAGCACAGCTTGATATGTTCAAGTGGCACAACCAGTAAATAACTTTCAGAGATAACACCAAACTAAACGCCGCTGTCAAGGTGAAATATAAGACTGCTTGAGAACAGGGAAGGTTGAAATCATATAATAACTATAAGTACAAGAACATTTCGAAATTGGAATTATTACTGATTAGCTGAGTCATAAAATATCATCTTTATGATATATGAAGGATAGATTAATGGAAGGGAAGGGATAGTAGAATTAAACAATCTGAAGCCCAAGCTGGACAACATAATGCAAGGTTTAACAAAAAATACAGCAGAGTAGTATTAAATGCAGTGACAGTTTTGTCTTGGTTTCTTGCAGCTGCCAATATGCAAATTTGCTGCTCTTCCAAAATACCAATCTAGATAAACTTCCTGTCTGTGCTCACAGAATGTTTCATTGGGTTAACATTGGGGATGTTCAGATATCAGTGCCTATGCTTGGCATTTTCACGAGAACTACCAGGGTCGCAGCAGTTGCAGTTGGCACCTAGCTCTGGCGCTCCACCACTGTCCTGAAATCGTTAGTCTGTATTGTTTTAGAAAAACTGTCACATGACATTAAACAAAAATGTATCAGTCAGGGGCGTCACTAGAAATCACAAATAGTAAAATTTTGTATGGGGCCCTGTGATTTCTAGTTATGCCCCTTGCAGAGCCCACCTGAGAGTGACCCTGCCATACTGTCTATGGCAGGCTCTGCAGGGTTTCAGGTGGGCTGCACACCTCTTACCTGTCAGCGTGGTCCGCCTCTGTGGTCGCTGGGCCCGACCTCCTCTTCCGTCCCCGGGCCCCGCCTCCTCTTTCATCATCGGGCGCTGTCTTCTCCTCTATCAATGAGCCCCACCTCCTCTTACATCACTGGCCCCTCCTGCTCTTAGGTCGCCGTGCCAAGCCCTGCCTCCTCCTTCACTGCAAACACCGGGTCAAGTCAGGGCCGGATTTACTCTCCCTGCTGCCCCAAGGCCAGGTTCTGCGATGCGCCCCCCCCCACCCTTCCCATCAATGGAGAATGACAATCAGATGGCAGGGCGGCGGGGTTAGTGTCAATTCTTTTTACTGTTTCTTTATTTTTATTTTTTACTTTTTTATCACTTTTTATTTAATTATTTCTTCTTATTTTTTTAATTTTTATTTATTTAATTATTTTTTTATCATTTAATTTTTTTATTTATCATATTTACTTTTTTATAATTTTTTATCTTATTATTGTTTATTTTTTAATAATTATTTTCTTATTTTTTAATAATTTGTTTCTTATTTTTTACTTTTGAATCACCTTTTTATTTTTTTATTTAATTATTTCATATGGGTTTTTTTTATTTTTTTTTACCAATTACATTTTTTTTCACCTAACTTTATTGCTATCACACAGGAGAAAACAATTCCCTGTGTGATAGCAATTGGAGGTGACAGGTGACATCGCCGAGTTCACATGTAAACGAAAAATCGGGTGCCTCATTCTACATTTAGTCCTGCTTGTACAAAGCAGGACTGAATGTAGAGAGGGCAACTAATTTTTCAACATTACTGACAAACCATGTTTAAAGTAACTCTTTTGCCATTTTGTTTTGCAAGCAATTGTTTTATTAAAAACTGTTGTATACAAACTTGTCATTCGTTAAGCAGTACACTTGAAAATTAGGTATTATAAGGGAAAGACAATATCAGACTGTGTAAACAAACCAATAAACATCACAATCGGCATGAATGATAAGCAATGAGTCCAGAAGTAGAACGGTGAAGGTGCATGATAGAGACATGGACTAGAAGATCTACATAAAGGGTCAGTCTAAATGACAATAGTGCAGTGGAACCCTAAAGGACATCTAAGGCGCCCAGAGATCCATCCACTTTTGAAGTGAGGCCATATTTATTTTAAAAGCAACCAGCAATTTTAGATCACTAATACTTACTCTTACTTCCACAGGTGTGCTGGGTTAGATCTTTGTTGTGATTAGGGTTGCCACCTGTCCAGGATTCACCCGGACAGTTCGGGTTTTGAATGCTGTGTTCGGGTTTCATGGCAGCAGAGACCCGGACACAAGATGCCAGGCAGACAGGGGCAACCAAAATTAGAATAGGGGATTCTGGCTCCCCACTGAAAACAGTCTCAACTGTGATATTTGCATACGAATAGGCGGCAATATTTACATATGAATAAGCCATGACTCATTCTCCCCCAAAAATGTCTGTGCATCGCTTCAGTGTTCGGGTTTCGCTTGAAGAAAAGGTGGCAACCCTAGTTGTGATGAAGACCTGACCTACAGACTGTGAAAAGCCTTCTGCATCCAACACACTCCTGGGTGTGTGTGTGTTGTGGTTCTTCATGCCAGTCTCTACATCACTACAAGACACAGTAGTGACATAGAAACTGGCAGAAACTATAAAGGCTCAGGCAAGTATTCACAGCATACTTACACATTATGCCACATTTACTTCCCAGTGTGCTCTGCTCCAGCAAGTGCAGGCTCCAGTTGCAGATCCTTGCAACAGTCCTCTTCAACTATTGGATAACCACTGATGACGTAAATCCTAAATATTTGCAGAGGAGTTACATCATCTCTGGCACCTGGCTCATTCTTGGACCACAGAGATTGTGTTGGAATGTAGATTGTACAACTCAGTGTACTGCTACCAATTGCAGGCAATTTTTCTATACTATTGGACTATATTGGTTTTGTGACACAGCTTTCTTTTATGCTTATTTACTAAATATGAACAATAAAGATTCATCTTGTTATAACAACTACTACAGTATAGTGATTTGACACCATTGTCTTGGAGGACTACTTACCCTGTTTTATTTCAGATTTTTTACAAATGTAATCTATGATGGGCTAGATAAAAAGATGATGGGTTATATTAAGAGACAGCATGGCAGATTCTGCTTGCTCTTCTACCTCTGTTTGTCTGACTGAAACGCTATAAAGTTCAGTTTGAGCTATTGATGTTTGTAAACAGATTTTTTTCAACACGTAAATAGATAGAGATACACATAATTGTGTTGGCTAAAAAGATTGCATAATAGTCATGTAATATTATATAAATTATATATATTTGCCTGAATAAAAATCTTCTTTTTTTTTGTCCTAACCATACTAAATAAAGAACATATGTTCCATTAACAATTCAGGTACTGGATTGTGTGTGAACCAGCAGTTGGATTTTAAATGTTTCCAAAGTGCTGTACACACTTAGAACATTAGCATTTGGTAACATAAACATGGCAATTCTTTAAAAAAAAAAAAAAAAACACAGTACATTTCTGTGCTGTTTGTAATGTGCAGAAATTGCTTTTTCCAAGAGTAAAGTTAATAAATGTCCAAAAGTGCTTTAGAGGACCTGTGCCTTGTAGCACTAAAACAGTAGAGTCTAGTAAGTTGAAATTTGTTTTTGTTTTTTGCAATCAGTGCAGGTTGATTCCCAACTCCCAGGCCAGTGCATCTATACTATCACTCTATGACTAAGCTCTGGTAGGAGGGGTGAAATGTGTCAGTGTAACTAGAGGATGAAGTATCCTCTTTTCTTGGGGATCCAGGCCTAATTTATTTTTATAAAAGTCAACCAGCCTGTTTGGGGACAGGTGGAAATACAGGTGATAAGTTCTCCTGATGTGCTGCAGACCGTCTTGGACAACACATTTGCATCAGGGCAGGCCTTATCCATAAAATCCTTACCCATGTTGGGCAAGCTCTGGCATTTGGTCCATCATGGACATCCAGTAGTACATGGATTGTAAAGCTCTTTGCAAACTGTTTGCGCTAAATAAATCCTGTATAATAATAATAATAATAATACATGGGGTCTTCTTTGGTTTTTAACATTCCAATATCAGTCCGCACAGCACCTCTGCCTCACATTTTAAACTTACCTGTAAAGTTCCAACAAATGTTCAGCAACAAGTGTATGCTGTATACCCCAATCTAAAAAATTATCCTAGCAAGACAAAATGAAATAGAATATCCAGCCAGCAAAAATATATAAATATTTATATACCCTAAAAGACTAACTATCCAAAAAATCCCATTTTCTTTTATAATTTGTATCCAAATAAATCACAAAAGAAAAAAGGCTGCAATGAGGTAGCACAGAAGATAGCAAGCAAGCACACATTCTGATAAACAACAGTAGCGAGCGACGCATGAAGCATGACCATGAACATGTTGTTTAGCATGTGTGCCTGCACACTTATGTGCATGCATCTGTACGCTAATAAACACCTAGGTACAGGACCATGCGCCATAGTATGTGCCTGTGCTCCTTCTGGAGTTGTATTGAACTTCTCTTAGGGTTAGTTCACACCATATGCAGTGCGTTCCGGCCTGATTTTGGCCAGAACACACTGCCTCGCATTGCGGCCGGCTCGCTTTTTTGCCGAGCTGGAGGGGGCGTGGTGGGCCATAGAAGTGAATGGCACCATAGCCACGCCCTCTGGCCGCAATGCGATCACTCTGCATGGGATCGCAAGGCACATTGTGCCTGCAGTCCGGTGCAATCAAAATCGTGCTCGCAGCATTTTGATCGCACTGCACCGGACTACAAGCACAATGTGCTTTGCGATCCTGTGCGGGTGATCGCATTGCGGCCGGACGACGTGGCTATGGTGCCATTCACTTTAATGGCCCGCCACCCCCCTCCTGCCCGACAAAAAAGTGAGCCGGCCACAATGCGAAGCAGTGTGTTTCGGCCAGAATTGGGCCGGAATGCACTGCATATGGTGTGAACGAGGCCTTACACAGGATAGCCAGGTGAAAATAAAGATTGAAAACAGTCTAAAAAACCCTAAAACTAATGCAGCCACCATATCTAAGGATTGGTAGGCTGCAATGTATTGCAGTTTTGTTTCTGGGTTTAGATACACTTTGGTTTTTTTTTTCTCTAATAAGTTGGATGCGTAAGGCTTGCTGGCAGTTGGTGATAGCAAGAGTCTTTGAAGAATTACTGCTTTCAGTTGCTGTTAGTATTCACATGAATCAGTCTATATATCTCCTGTCTATCTTACCAAGGTAACAAGACAAGCATATCCAGTAAATCATATCATAGGAAATACAACGGAAAACAAGACATGAAAGACATTTAAAATAAACTCATTCGTGGCTTATTGATATGAGTTAACGCCAATTGGGTACCCACTGTTGGGACCTGAATTGATCTTTCAAATAGATGATGATTTAAAAGGACAAAGAAATTGTAGACTCTTTTCACTTTGTTGCTTGATTTTTTTTTAAGTTACCTCAAATTTTTCAGAGCTTGTTGCAAAACAGACGGCAGTGACACAGGGCCCATCACTGTATTTTCTGCTAGAAGAACTTACATTAAAGTGTATTTGTGCCCTCTGCATGTTTTGGATTATTTTTGCTGAGTAATCAAAAGCTCTTCATTGCTTATGGAAAGTTTCAGTCTGTTGCAGCTGAACAGGCTCATCTTTTGCATTACATTTCTGAAAGAAAATAGAAGTAAAAAGTATACAGAGAAGCAGTGTCTACATAACTTCGAAACTTGTTATTTATGAAAGTATATAAAAGAGGTGTTCTAATGTCCCCTGTAAACATGCAGATGTTGGTATTCAAGTGAGCAGAAAAAAGGCCCTCTTGTTTATCTGATTGATTTGGCAGTTTTATGGAACTGCACAAAGGCAATACCTCTTTTCAAGATAGAATCCCCTTACCAACTTCATATATACTTATTATATATGTATTGTATCAGTGGCGTCCCGAGGCTGGGTGACACCCGGAGCGGTGTCCGAGTGTCACCCCGCCGAGACGTCACCGTGCGTGCGCGTGACGTCATTGCGCACGCGCGGCTGTCCCCTCCTCTCTCCTGATACTGTCGCCCGACTTTTCAATGGTGTCACCCGGGTGTGGGCCGCACCCCCCTTGTGACGCCACTGTATAGTATATATGTACTCGGTTTGTGCCGGTTCCATTTGCGCCATTTCAAAATAGCGCCCTTTTTCGTCCAGTCACATGACCACCATTGAAACAACAGCACCATCTAGTGTATCCTTAAGGAAAGGCAGGGGAACACTATTGGGTCTATTCACGAAGCAGCCGAAGGATCTAGCCGTAGCTTCGGCTGATCCTTCGGCTAGCTTTGGCCCCAGGACCCCTTCGGTTCAGTAGAACCGAAGGGCTGCTGTACAGGCTATTCACTATAGCCCGTACAGCTCCCGAAGTCAGCCGGGTGGCTCAGCCGAGTCGAAGGCATATGCTTCGGCTCGACTGAGCCAAGGTGAATGCCGAAGCTTGCCGAGCAGCAGGCCATTGGCCGGCCGACAGCCTGCTTCTGACAGCTGGGCGGAGCCAGCCATGATGTTACGACTGGCTCCGGCCACTTGCAGAGAGATCAGCGTCCCTGGTTATTAGCTAACCAGGGACACTGATCTCCAGACAGCCTAACTCTCCCGGCCGCTCCGGCAGTCTCCCGGCCGTCCAAAAAACACAGTTTTTTCCTTTTTTTCTCTGACACGGAGCATTGTCAGAATGAAAAAAATAAAATACATTTTCACCATAGGAATGCATTGCTAGATTCCTATTGGCTATTTCAATTTGCAATAACCAATAGCAAACTAGCTATCGCACCCGCCCTCTGCTGCAGTTCTCCATCAGGTCCCCACTAGTGATTGACAGCAGCAGAGGGCGGGTACAATAGCTAGTTTGCTATTGGCTATTGCAAATTGAAATAGCCAATAGGAATCTAGCAATGCATTCCTATGGTCAAATCTTTTTTCTTTTTTTTTTATGGCAGCAGAACCGCCGGCAAATAGAAAACTGTTGGGCGGAGCTAGCTGTCATTGCTAGCTCCGCACAATCGTTTTCTATTTTTATTTTTCTACTTTTTAAACTATGTTTCTGTTCTGCTCGGTCCCACAGAGAGACCGAGCAGAACAGCCGTTCTGAGCAGAACAGCCGCATTCGGCTATTCACTCACTGCTGTTCTGCATCTATAAGAATAGAGTAGCCTGCCGGAGTCAAACTCCTTCTGCACTTCGGATCGGCCGAACATGCTGAGCATGTTTGGCCGACCCAAAGCCACGCAAAGCCACCCGATGTAGCTTCTGACAGCGTTCGGCTCACTTCACTTCAGGTCTGTCATTCACTCGGCTGCCTATGGCAGCTTGGTGAATAGACCCCTATATAACTGAAAGTGGTTATAATACAACAGTATGCACAGTACTGTGCAGAGTCTCTGGCAGCTAGATCGGGGCACAGGAGGATCGTGGTTCAAGAGTGGATAGCTTAGTGCTGGAGGGGAACGTTTGCATTCCCCTCCAGCACTAAGCTATCCACTCTCCCCTTCATCGCTGGTGTTTCCATCTTCTCCCGGTCTTCTTTTGGGTTTGGCGTCTCTGTCCTTTTGATTGGCTGGGCCAGTATTGTGTAAGTCTCATGCATTCGGACAGGAGTTACTTAATAACCTTGCCGTGCCTGTGCATGGAACGGCACATGCATGGCTTTAATGCTCAGAAAAACAAACTGCTGATGGGTAGGTAGGAGCTTTTTTGGCAAAAGAGACTAGCACATTCTCTTCTGCTATAAACACCTATCTGTCAGCATTTTTTAAACACATTTTACTTCCACTCAAATTTTATCCCGTGTATCTACGTTGTATCATATCTATAATTAGTGCATAGCTTCCAATTACCCTTCATGGTAGGAATTTCCAGTTTTTCAGCCAATATAAGAGACAGTCTTTACCTAAAGTAGATATAAACCCTAAATAAACAATTGCCTTTTTAAAATAAAATACTTGATCTCACCATTTGTATCCTTTGTTATGTCCCAGTGTTGTATCTCAGGACTAGCTATATGAAACCAGATTATATTTAACTGGAATGTAGGGACCAGTTTAAGGCTTAGAATACGAAAGAATAGAAGGCATAGAATATAAAAGAATACGGTTGTCAGGCTACATTGTATAGTACATTATGGCTGCTTTTTAAATGCATTTTTATTTATGTATGTAATTTTCAACTCTCCTAAAGTGAACTTCAGCTTATTATATGCAAATGCTGTAAACTGTGTTCTGTTCAAAGGACATAATGCATCTCAATAATTTCCTGTATGGGAACAGCAACCGAACAGCATCTTAAAAATGTATTATGTGCAGGAATCATGAGCATGAAACAGGATGTTTTGCTGATCAATCAACAACGCACATTTAAAAAGAAGCTGTAACTTGCCCATACTATGCAAAGTAACATGTGCATTTTACACGATAAATCATAAAGTGTCAAAATTCACCTACCACAGCCCCCTGTCACTAACCTGAGCCGGCACCAGACCGCCTTAGAAGAAAATCCCAGTACATTCAGCTCTGCTTGAACATTTGACTCCCACTGGCTCCCCACAGTGCAATGCTCAGTGCCTGATCATCTAATCACCAGGTCCATGCATTGTCATATGGGGCAAGGAAAGGAAGCCTGTTGTCTGGTGTGATATGCTAAATCTATTAGGCACGTGTGGCCCCTCCTCAACAATGCTCTCACTAGTACAGGTAAAGTACAATTTCATTTGAAGGTTCTCTGAAGTATATGTAAACTTAACCAATGTATTTCTCTTATTTGCACCCTTTTAGTCGGTTAAACATACAACTGTAAGCATTTTGTTATATCTGTTTGACAAGTGCAAAAAATACCTGTTGATCATTTAGAGCTGAGATGTGCAGACTTTCTGTGTTCTCAAAGAGGCTGCATAGCCCTCCTAATTCTTACCCTGGAGGACAGAATGATTAGCTTTTTTTGATGTAGGGATCTGAGAGGGGTTAAGTAGTTTATCAAGAGACATTGGGAGGGCTGTCAACTAAGTTGACAAAAATTTGTGTTTTGTCAGTGCTCAACAGATCTTAGGGAGCTGAGTGCATTTCTGACAGTTCAAAGGTGCATTCTCTGTACTTGCAAGGTCTTTCAAGGGATAAAACATGCAGAACTGTACATGTATTGCAGAGATGTACTGCATACATGTTGTTGTTTTTTTGCCTTGACATACAATTGAAATGAATTAATCAGACCTCTAATAACCTTTATCTAAACACATTTATTCTTAACCTTTTATCTGTATTTTCACAATAAAACAATAGGGATTTTTAATGATGTTTAAGAAAATAAATGGAATTAGGGATCTGGATAGGACATGACATCAGCACAAACCCTAATGCGGCAGTATTCTATATTTTTCTGGTCTGGCTGAGATAGAGGGCCTATACATATATTATGTAAAGTTAGAATGTGTACCTTTTGTCTTTGGTTTTTGCTAGTCTAAGGCTGGCCATGCATTAATAGCTCTTATGGATATAGTTGAGACTCTTTATCAATATGGGATATGGTAGAGAACAGTATGACGCAAAACAGAGTTTGGTACAAATGATCTATTCTGACTTGTTTATGCCATATCAGGTTTTTATAAGATAAGAAAGCTTGGGTGGTGTAGAATATTATTCAGAGCTAGCAAATGGGATAATATAGAAAGTCAGTAGGTATTTTGAAGTTGCGAGACAAAATTTCATTGAAAGGAGGGTTGAGAGCACTCTTGTTTAAAAGTTCAGTCTTCACTTGAAATGGACATACAGTTCCTTTATACAAAATGGTTGTTTTTTGTGCTTAAAACATCATAGTGGATTTCTCTTGCACAGCCCTGCGGGATGAATCAAAAAAGTCTAACACATTCCTCCATTCACACTAAACACCATGATTAGACCAAACACCTACTGCCATCTATCAGATGAGCTATCTTGTAACTTTATTTCTTCAGTTAGGTCACCCCAGTCAAGCACATTTTGCTAGCGTAACCAGCTTTAGACCAGAAGAAAATCAAAACTGGAAAAAATGGCTTGCATTTCGGAGCAGTTTGGATTGTGTTTGCAAAGCATTTATATTGATTTGTATGAAGGAATAAAAGCATGTATGCCAAAAGCAAAAATAAGCAAGTGTTCACTGTTTCATAACCTTCTATTTAGACCTGAAACACAGTATTCCATATCTGACACAAACTAATATCAAAAGCAAAACACAAAGGTCAGCCCCATCTAAAGTCAATACAACAAGTAACTGATCAGAATTGTTGTTAGAATTGAGCCCACAAGGTGGCAGCAGGAGCACAATAAATGGCAATAATGGAAACAGTAACTAGAAGAGAATATTTACTTACGCCCAGGCGACATTTAGAATCCATTTAAATACTGTAAGGTTTGTTTTACATTCCTGTTTGCAAATGGTTATAGTTTAAATAAAGGTCTTCATGTGTAAAGTAGATTTAAATTCCTTAAATGTCCTAAATTAGCTTTTATTATTTTTATTTGAATTCCCCAGAAAACACTGTAAGCAGTGACCTAAGAAGATAAACGTTGTATAACATAATCATTAATCAAACTGAGAATTTCAGATCCCGTGTTGTACTGTTTGGATTGTGCTGTTGAAAAACAGGGCGTGTTATTGATTTTTGCGCAAACCACACCATTTGCAGCTAGAAGTACTGAAGAACAACACAATTAACAGTAGCAGGCTTTGCTGATATGCTCCACTGCTACAGCTTGCAATAACATCATGATGAAAAAAGACAGTTTAAGTATTAGTAGTAACATATTACTTGAAGAAAACATGATGATCCACCCACAGAGTAAGAGTTTCTATTTCATATTTCATGGCTTAAATAATAAGAAAAGTATGTCCTATCAGATATCACATGCTCTTGATAAATTCACTTAAAAGAGAAGTAAAGCTGAATTTTTTTTGGTATTACTTCTCTTTTGGGTCACAGAAGTGCATTTACTGAGATACTTCTGTAACCCAAAGTCAGCTCAAGCCTGCTATGTGCTGACAGCGCAGACGTGCGCTGCAGCCGGGAAAGATCCCGGCTCCTCCTCTTTAGAGCCAAAGCCAGCTGTACCCACCCATTTCCTGTCTGTCCCTCCAATTAGCACTGGGGGACAAAGAGAGGAGAATCCCTGCAGGGAGTGGGGACTGACAGTACCTGCTCTCTGCATGGAGAGAAAAAGTGATCAGTGGTTACATGATCACTCAGCTCTCGGTATAGAGCTCGGTATAGAACTCAGCTGTAGTGTCCCATGCCACCTCTAAGCAAGAGAGTATATTTACACTCCTTGCATTGCTCCTGAACTGATTGGCTGCAGGACAAAAGAATAGCCAAAACAGATTTGTTCCTTTGTAATCCAATATAACTTATTAGTCAGTTTCCTTTGCACAAAATATTTAAATGATGTGTTATTTACAGGCCTCTCTCATCTTTTTAAGTGGGAGAACTTGCACAATTGGTGGCTGAAGAACGTCAGTTCTTCGTCTGCTTTATGGTGATCTTGATCGTCGCTGCTGCTCGGTTTTAATACGAGTGATCTCATTAGATCACTCGTATTAAACGAGCAGTGGCTCCTACTACTCGCCCGGCGCCCGAAACTGCATGTCTCGGGCGTCAGGATTCGCTCCATAAGACGCAGGCACATTTTCCCCCTCCTTTTGGGGGGAAAAAAGTGCGTCTTATGGAGCGAAAAATACGGTATATATTAGAAACACATTTTAGTGGGCGTGTACTTTAACCTAGAAGTGTATAAGAGAGCGCGATTTCACACCCCAATTGACAAATAGTAGCTATTGAAATAAACGGATTCCACCCAAGGGTATGCCAAGACCCTAAGGGGAGGGGCTTTCAAGAAATACTAAGAGCTCTCTTATTAAGTATAACATTTCATAAATAATTTATTGATATAACATGATTTTTAAATAATTAAAGTTACATTTTGTAAAACATGATTATTTAATAATATAGTTATTCCATATGTAATATTGTCATGTGATGCCAATATTACATATAGAATAACTATTGCGTTGCGGTTGGCTCCCTTTTTTGCTGGGCAGGAGGGGGCGTGGCGGGCCATGAGAAAGCACTGCAGGCACAATGTGCCTTGCGATTCCCGTGCGGGCAATCGCATTGCAGCCGCAGGGCGGTGCATTCAAAATGCTGCAAGCACTATTTGGAACACACTGCAGGCACAATGTGCCTTGCGATTCCCTTGCGCACGATCGCATTGCGGCCGCAGGGCGTGGCTTACGGTGCCATTCACTTCAATGGCCCACCATGCCCCCTCCTGCCCAGCAAAAAAGGGAGCCGGCCGCAATGCGTGTAGTGCGTTCCGGTCCGATTTTTGACCGGAGCGCACTGCCTATGGTGTGAACAAACCCTTAGTCTGACCCTCAGTCTGTTACTCTCAAACTGCTCATAGTAGCTTGGAATCTGCACAATGGCCTTCACCAAAGAAATATCTAAAAGTTAATAAATATATATATTTTTAAAATTGTTTTCGGTATGCTGTATGAATGGGGACACATAACAAACAAATAATTAAGGTTTTCTTAAATTCGACTGCAAAGGTGGAACTACACTATAAGGTGAATAGGGTGTTTTCTTTTTTTGGATAAACAAGTTTTGGATGAATTACTGTTTCTATGGCTCCATGTTAAAAATGATTCAACAGCTCTATCTAAACAGATGTTTTAATAATAATAAATCCTTAGTTATTGCTTAAATTAGTCAGTGAAAGTGCTTTTATCATTCATACAGAGATAATGCAGGTGTTTATTTCACTTTCTGCTCCATTAGAATCGAGCTGATGTGTTGATATATTTTGCATTTATAGAAACATGATTATTCATTAGTTGTAAATGTATTGTCGCTACAGATGGATTCACTGTCACAGGCTGTATGACAAAAATTCATGATGTTATATAGTATATGGAAACAATGGAAAATTAAATTTCATTTTATGCCGCTATTTCTTTATGTTCTGTAGTAGAAATTGGTGTTATTTTTTTAGATTTGATTTAAAACTCTGAAACAGTAACAAAAAAAAGCTTCATACGGATGAGAGCTACGGGCTATATGTTCTGCCTGAAGCAAGAAACTTTAGAACATTTCTGAATGTAGTTTTGTAATATGGATACTAACAGCCAGAAAATGCCTGATGTTAATGTTACATTTCCAAGCACTCTTTCTTTAGGACAAATAGCACTTTATAATGTACTATGACTGCGAGGTTTAAAGGAGAATTACTGGGAGAGTAAATTGTACACGTCACAATACTTTGAGCCAATGTGTGACACTACAAACTGCAGGTGTCCCATGGCGATTCTATAGATCGACAACTGAGCTATCACAAACTGCTGATCTGTCAGCTGATGGTCTTCTCCCTGCAGAGATTAGTGGCTCTCAGTCATCGCTCCCCACAGGGATTCCCCCCTTACTCCAGCACTCATTGGAGGGACAGACAGAGGAGGGGATGGGCCCAGCTGGCTCTGGCTTTAGAGAGCTGTCAATCAGGCAGCGGGCTGGATTCGGTCAATATTGTTGGAATCCTACCTGGTTGCAGCGCTGCTTTGTGCTGTCAGCATATAGCGGGCAGTAGCTCACTATATACTGTCCTTGGGTCACAGGAGATTAGTAAATGACCTCCTGTGACCCAAAAGAGAACTAAAGCCAAAAAAAGGTTTGACATATTTTAATAGTTTGTAACTTTTAATAGTTGTATTACTGCAATGGATATACTCAGAGGCATAACTAGAACATTCAGGGCCCCGGTGCAAGAAACCATGAATGAATAATATTGGTCTGTGTGTAAGGGGCAGATGCTGAGGTCGGCAAATTTGACTACATCGGCGACATGACAGAACACTGGTATCTGCGTTTAGTATCGAGGCATTTTGACGAGTATGAGTACTGGTGAAAATGCCCAGTATTAACACTGGTGTATCCCTACTTAAAAATATAATGCATTGCTGGGACTTGTAGTCCTAAATAGTTGGTGCTATTCTGCATTGCTGTATAATCATCATACAGCAATGCAGAATACCACCAGCTGTGTGGCACTACAAGTCCCAGCAATACATTATAATAAGTCAGCTATGCAGAATGCCGCCAGCATCCCCCCCCCCCACTATAATGTATTGCTGGGATTTGTAGTCGTACATAGTTGGAGCTATTCTGCATTGCTGTATAATCATCATACAGCAATGCAGAATACCACCAGCTATGCGACATTACAAGTCCCAGCAATACATTATATTAAAAGTCAGGTATGCCGAATACCAATACACCAGCATCCCCCCACTATAATGCATTGCTGGGACTTGTAGTCCTACATAGTTGGAGCTATTCTGCATTACTGTATAATCATCATACATCAAAACAGGTCAGGGGGCGGGGCTAAGAGGGTAGGGTCCTCACACAGCAGAATGTGCTGCCCGGGCGGTGCCTGCAGCATATTCTGCTGGTGGCAGTCTCTCCCATCCCTGCCGCACAGTTGCCCGTACATGCTGCGGGAGGCTGTGCGGCAGGGAAGGAGCAGAACTCTCTCGGGGAGCCCTCTTCTTCCTCACTGGACCCCCCCCTCATGAGCCGGAACGCCAGGGCCCGGTTGCAATTGCAACCCTGGTAGTTCCGCCAGTGGATATACTATGGTCCAACAGAGCTCATTGACACTATCCTGTTTCTTTCTAGCATCTATTGTTATTAAATACAGCATGAGCATTCTATGCAGTGTATTAAAATATCAGAAAAGAGAACTGTCTGTGCTGCAAATAGCAATTGTCAACATTCATTTTGCAACCTAGGAATATGAATGGAAGAAACTAGGCACCTCACATGCAGTGGTTTTCCTGTCAAACACATGGAGTTCAGTGTCTCTAGACATCTGTGTCAATAAAGGGAAAGCCAACACACCAGCTTTGTGTGCTCTATGACTAAAGGACAACTGTTTTTTTTTTAAACAGCTAATGGAGGGAATGGCCTCATGCCAAATGAGTTATGCAGAGATATGCAGTTTGGGTGGATCTGGAGTGTAACCTATTTTGTCTCAAATTTTCAGCTGTAGGTGTTTTATTTAATTTTACATAAGGTATATGTCAAACTTGATCATTTTTGTTTGGTCATCCATAAGTGTCCTGTATTTGCCATGTAGCTGTTTCTATTATTATTATTAGTATTATTATACAGGATTTATATAGTGCCAGCAGTTTGCGCAGCACACTACAATGTAAGGAAGACATTACAATTACAATACAATTCAAGACAAGATGATTAAAAGGGAGAGGGAAATGATACATGAGGAGGTAGCTGTGTGGGGATGAATTGTTTGATAAAGTGATAGTTCAGTGGTGAGTTTGAGGTGGGATAGGCTTCCTTGAAGAGATGAGTCTTAAGGGATCGCCTAAAGGCAGTCAGAGTGGGAGATAGTCGGACCGGTTGGGGTAGAGAGTTCCATAGGATGGGAGGGGCTCTAGTGAAGTCCTGGAGGCGAGCATGGGAGGAGTTGATGAGGGAGCTGGAAAGTAGAAGGTCATTTGAAGAGCGGAGGGGACGGTTAGGGTGGTACTTTAAGACAAGGTTTGAGATTTAGCCGGGGGCAGAGTTGTGGATGGCTTTGTAAGTGGTTGTTAATATTTTGAACTTTATCCTTTGGGCTATTGAAAGCCAGTGCTGGGATTGGTAGAGGGGGTTTGCAGACCCTGAGCGGTTGGTCAGGTGGATGAGTTTAGCAGCTGAATTCATGATAGACTGAAGGGGGTGGGCCTGTGTAGTGGAAGGCCAATGAGGAGGGAGTTCTATCCATAATGTCCCCAGCAAGGACTGCGCCCAGTTTCGTATAACAAATAGGATTCCAGCCAGCTGTGACAGAGCCTATCTCAGTTCTTACAGAGTATATAATATGTGCCAAAATCCACATCATAGTGACATTATTGTATCCACAATGAACTAATCAGGATCAGCACATTCCTTATCATTTTCCTGTACAAAGTGTATAAGAGACACAAGGTTACATTCACAGTACTACTTTTAAATGTGTGCTACAAAATGTATTATTATTAAGCCCAGTCAGGGTTTCCTGTCACTAACAGCAGTGAGCAGTCTGCCTAGCACATTCCATGTAAAGGTCAATTCAAACACATGAATGAAACAGAAATAATATAATTCTAAGTCTGCTCTTAAAATGTTTGTATATCCAAGACCAAAAATGTTGTATCTTGCAGTTTAACAGTCCATCCTTAAACTGGCCATACACTGATCTATTTTTTTCGTTCAACCCACGGGCTGAACAAAACAAATAGACCCGATTCCTTGATTGTCAAGTGGAATGAGTGAAGTCTGAAAAAACTTGTTCTAACCAGAACAAGTGGTTCTTGTGTGGTTAGAACAAGTTTTTTCAGACTTCACTCATTCCACTTGACAGCCTCCCAACAGGTTTGAGGACCACCAATAAATATGACAGCACGGCTTAACACGCTGTCAGCACCCTTTCGATCAGCATCCCTCGATCAGCTGATCAAAGGAGCCGGTCTGAAAATCTTCCATTGATCAGAGCCGGCAGCCAATGAGCTGCTTGCTCTGGTCGGGTAATTTGACAGGGGCTGGCGGCACCTGTCCGAATACAATGTAGACAGCGGGATTCCTTGATCGACATGCTGTTAGTGTTGATGGAGGAATCGGGTCTATTTGTTTTGTTCAGCCCGTGGGTTGAACGGAAAAAAAAAGGGAGGAAATGCCAATGCTAGGCTGCTCCTCCCTTTCTTCTGCCCTTTCCCTTTATTAAAATGGGTTTTATTTTTACATTCTTTATTTAGGACTTGATTCAAGTACAGACAAATGCTTGCATAACATAAATATTTTGCAGGTTCAATAAACATATGCATATTCCTATTTCTACATTTAAGCTGAACTGTACTGTAGATTATTAGAAGTTTGTTCTAGTTGTTTGGAATAACGGAGATGGTCAGCACTTATGTCGTCCGCTGTTTTCCTTATATAAACTCTTACTACTGTAGTACAGGGTAATACTGAATTACAGGCACAAGAGTGTGGAGTTAGCCTGAAAGAGCAGAGGGATAGGTAGTGGGGACTGGGAAGAGAGTAACTCTATAGGGTAGGGAAACAGTGGGAAGGAAAGCAAACTAAAATAGATGGAATGGGGGAGTAGTAGCAGAAAGGGGATAGGGGGACAATTGGGAGGTAGGACAGGAAAGGGGAGGGAAGAAAAGGAGTGAGAGCATCAGGACTGAGAGCATGTGTGAGTATTTTAGAAGCTATGGGAAGAGGTTATCTTGGGGAGCATAGGTTATCAATGCAATAGACAAGCCCAAACCCAGCCTGGATGAGCAGTTAAGAAGGCTGACCTCTGAAGAAGGCTGAGCCCAACAGGTGCCAGCATGTTCTTGTAGGCAGATGAATATGCAAGGGCAATTGGCAGCTCTGATAATACTACTTACTAATAACAGTACAGCACAGGTAGAGTGTATAGGATGTTATGAGCTTATTGGATTTCTGGTAGGATTAAAAAATACTTTATTGCCCCAAATGAACAGTCGTAGCAAAACATTTTTAATGCTACATTTAACAGACAAAAAGAGAGAAAACAATGTTCATTGTTAGGATTTATATAGAGTACTCTACAATAATCATAAACTGGTTTTATTCTGTCATGAACACTTAAATTAACTCCAACATATTTAACAAACTGATGTTCTATCTAACCATGATCCAATTATGCAGAGACACCCATAAAGCAATAAGAAATGTAAAGCAGGTGTGCACTTTACCACACATAATTGTCCTGCCAGCTCATGTTCCTTTGAAACCATATTCTTCTATCTTTAAATGCAGGGTGTCATATAATTTATTAGTCTTAGGAAAACAGTGACACTGTTTACAAAGTCAGAAACAGATGACCTCATAATCAGTCGGAGCTTGATTAGGCTAAACTGTTTGAGTTTATTTAGAAGGTGGAAGGTTTACTTTTGTATACATTGCTCACGGGTAAAGGAATATTATTTTTGGAAGTGTACAAATATAAGGACCATTAGAAAATGTATCTTGGATTGTTTACAGACAGTATCTACATAAGTACAACAGAACTACTGTAGAATTCTGTTAATATTATTTTGTTTAGGTAACTAGTGATATTTTAGCAAGGTCATTAAAGTTTTAAACAACTCTGTTAGTCACTACACTTGAGTGTGCTGTCAGACACTGGCCAGCTTGGTTTTTCACGGTGGCCTCCTCCATAGCTCCAAAGGGAAGCCAAATAAGAAACTAATTTTTGTGTCTTGAATCTGTGACATTGTCCTTTCTATAACTATGCATATTGTATGCATAGATATTAGCAAATAATCAATATGGATCAGCTAGTTTTGCTGAAAGCTCCATTTTCTGAATATTTGCTGATCCATATCAACATTTTTTTTGCTGTTTCATTTTTATTTGTGCGGCACTATTACATTAAGCAGGCCTTCACTTAGTTCTCTGGATACCTTCCAAGCCTCTTTTGCGTTTGTCTGCCCTTTGCAGCAGACAGACAGAATCAGTCTGCATACAAAAGTGGTGAAGCCGCAAACTGCTGATCCCTAAAACTTTATGCTATGATTAAGCCCCAGTAGCTTTTGTAAGTAAGACAAGTGTTTTGCAGTGTCAGGAAAAAAAAGGCCAAACTTGGGGGATGCCAACACCTTAGAAGTGTTCTATGGATATGTGGGTGGCTTCAACAAGCAAAACCTCCAATTTACAAGCACTGCAGAGTGCAGCAATTGCCACTTCAGTTTTCTGTATTCGAAAAAAAAAACAGGAAGAGATTAGAACTAATGTTTCATAGTACAGGTAGATATAGGTTATCCAGCATCCATGGGGATTGGTAGATTACAGATAAATGTAGTTTCTGGTTGCTTGAGAATTACGATTTAAAATAGGTCTAACTAATGCTATACCTTATACTATACCATAACAAACTCTGTATTGACTTCATATTAAAATAGAAATACAGTAATTAAAAGCAAATTAAGACAAATAGACACACTTAACTTAATGTCATAGATTGCTGATAAACCAATATTAAATTCCTTCATTAGCACCGCACAACTCTCACCTTTCTCAAGCCTCTTGCATATTTCCATCTTCTGCTTGAGGGTAAGCACTTTGAAGGGAATTTATCAAAACTGGAGCAGACAAAAACCGGAGCAGCTGTGCATAGCAACCAATCAGCTTCTCTTTTTAAATCTTAACTGAACAAACTGAAGGGAGAAGCTGATTGGTTGTAATTCACAGCTGCATGTAATTCACAGCTGCATCGGTTTTTGTCTGCTCCAGTTTTGATAAATCCCC
The DNA here is from genome assembly GCF_000935625.1 of Nanorana parkeri. NCBI lineage: Eukaryota > Metazoa > Chordata > Amphibia > Anura > Dicroglossidae > Nanorana > Nanorana parkeri. The sequence goes on from NW_017306323.1 coordinate 1,961,275, forward strand.
CTCTATGTGTTTACGCTTATTTGGGACCTGGTTTGCCATACTGTACTTGGGGTTTGGTGAGAACACAAAATTTCAATACAGTTCAGTACTGTAATACAGGTGCTGTAAAAGTTCTGTAACATGAGAGCAGTAATAGTGCGGTAATCAGGCCCAGATTTCCCACAAGGCCACCGAGGCCCAGCCTCGGGACGGCAGCGATGACCTTGTGGGGAAGTTGGGGGCGCCGGTGTAAGGTGTCCGGGCGGCGGACCGTAGTGTGCTGCCGCCGTCCAATCACGACGGGGCGGGCCGAGGGCGCGAAATATGAATCCACCGGCGTCAATCCACATTAACAGGACGCCGGTGGATTCATACCTCGCCGTCTACCTTGCTATTACACAGGGGCTTGTTATCTCCTGTGTGATAGCAATAAAGTTAGGTGAAAAAAAAATGTAAAAAAAATTATATTAAATAATTAAATAAAAAAAATAAAAAGGTGATTAAAAAGTAAAAAATAAGAAAATAATTATAAAGAATAAACAATAATAAGATAAAAACTATAAAAAAGTAAATTATAAAAAAGTAAAAGTAAAAAGATAAATAAACATCTAAAAAAATGATATTGATTAATGAAATAAAAAAAGAAGAGATAATTGAATAAAAAAATAAAAAGTGATAGAAATAAAGAAATACGCGCTGGGGGCGTATTGTGGAACCTGGCCTTGGGGCGGCAGGGAGAGTAAATCCGGCCCTGGCGGTAATACAGGTGTTCTAATAGTGCTGTAATATGGGTGCTGTAAAACAGGTGCTGTAATAGTGCTGTAATATTGTACTGTAGATCCCAGCTGACCGGAGTAAACAGAGGTGTGTACTATCTTAGGGCCAGGTGTGCCCAGGGGCTTCCTGACAACTGGACTGGGGATCTGTACTGTACTGTATGCCATCCTGAGCATACACTACTAGGAGTGATCATCAGGGGGCGCATGCTGCAGCGCTCGATCGCAGTGCTGGCTCCCCGCAGGGTAATACAGTACGGTATCTGTACATAACGAATTGAAATCTCACTTTTCGGCCCCACTCCTCTATCCTCCTGAATACCGGTTAACAGAGATTTTACTGTATATAGTCCATCATTTGATGGTTATCATACCCACATTCCTCCAGCACATCAGAAATGATACTCACAGACAGACAGCAAGAATAGGCCTTAGAATGCTGCTGTAGACACTTTGTGCCTATGCTAGCATGAATAGATCCAGCTGCTCTCTGCACATACTTTTTCACAGCTGCCATAATTTCTCATCGATTGTACAGTTTATTTGGGTTTCTGCCCTGGCCTGTGAGTCAAGTTTTCCACCAACTGGTTTACAGTTAACAGCTCTTTTCCTCTTCTGTGTCCATACCCGGGCTTCAGGGTGTATGATACAACTAAAAATCAGTCACTGACATCTGACCCAAAATACCCTGGTACCTAGTACACTTAAGAGTATCCTGGACTTTATTATGCTGGCAATTAATGGTTTGGATCTGATTTTAGGGCTGGAAAACATTACTTTCTGCTTATTCCCTACCAGATATCTCTATCATTCCCTAAACCAGAGTTAAAATGTCCCAAGAGGGCTACAATTTTTACTCTCTTAAACACATGACCTACCTCCTTCCAAGAGGGTGGATAATTAAACTTGCTGTTAGATGCATACATGCAGTCAGCCCCATGCAATCTAAAGCAACCATTTTGTTTACTACAACATATCCTGACTTTGGAGAAAGTCTCAGCAATTCATACCAGACAAGACAGTCTTTTGTGTTGGTGTGGTTAAAGGAAACGTTTCCTCTTGGTTACTCTTTATCTGACCCTATTGCCGTATTTATTAATCTTTTCTTCACTGAGGACTCCAGCTAATGGCTATACCAATTATCTTTGCCTGGGTGACAATACATAATCAAGAAAGCAGGAACAGAGCACAGTAAGGGCCCTTTACACCATATGCATTGGGTTGCTCTAGCAATCCCCGCACATATACAGCCCCAATGCATTCTAATAATTCTAATAATTAAACAATGAGTGCAGGCTGCATTTTTACACAGTGCAATGTGTTTAAATGCATCCTAACACACATCAACATGTCTAAATCCAAAAGAGCAGCATTTTAATTTTTGACTGTTCTGGTGACCTGTTGCTCACTAGCTATTTCCTGGAAAGTGTTTTGGAGTGGAAAGAGCACAGGAAAAACTGTGCATTCATCATCGGCATTTCTTTTGGCTGTACAAAGAAGAGAAAATAAAGAGCCATATATGGCAGCAGATTGCCTCCAGAATTAACTCAGACTTTTGAAAACATTTTTGAAATTACAGCAGACAGTCACTAGTGAGTAAAAAAATAAAAAATAATTGCTATATAGGGATGAGTGAATCGGCCCTGTTTTGTTTCACTGGGGGATCCTGGAATCCAATTTGTGAAAGCAGAATGGAACATTCTTTACAGTTAATAAAGTCTATGGGTGGTAATCTTTCCACTTGCATTAAATACAGCAGCAGCACCCCAATATTATTAATTTCAATTTGTAGTAATTTATTTTAAAAACAATTAAAACCAGCATGGGGGTCCCTTTAAAATTCAACCTACAATATATTCATTCATGCAGCTTGGGTGTCTAGGAAAGGGAAAGCATGCACCCCCACCCCCTTTTCCTGTACCAGACCAGGTCACATGAGTGTCAACTTTTGGTCAGGGGGGTGGGGGTTTTCCTTGCAAAGTAGGACAGAAAAGCTTCCTGCCCCTTGTAAGGAGCCATGTTTCAATGCATGATTCTCCCCATGGAAGAAGCGAGCCCAAACCTCATCCCTATTGCTCTACACAACTCAAACTGCTGCACTTTATTTTCTCTCTGATGGTAACAGTGTATGACAAATTGGCTTATTGTATATGGTATCTTTTTTTCCCCACCATATAGCCACATACAAACTACAAAGTATACAGGTAACTTGATTCAGGCAAGATAGTCTAACTTAGAAAAAGCCAGGCTCCCAAGCCAAAGTCTTGCACAAAGTATTTGCATACAATACATGGTGTTTATTTATGCAGTATCCCGGGGCATATGCCATATAAAAACAAGTTTTTCCTCTGCAACACCACACTTATAAGTGCTATGGTACCTTTCATTAAATATTTTTATCATGTTTTTTTAACTAATTTTAAATTTGAACAATGGCTAAAACTGAATAAAACACAATCTATAGACAGTAAATATTACCATCCCGTTGTATTATTAAGCAGAAAGTGAAATCCTTATCACTATTGCAAGAAACACATAGCATTTAAAAAAAAATCTGATTATACCTTAGATGATGTGGCTCCATGCATTTCTTTGGCACTGATTGTGTAGTCCTCAGGGGAACGGAATTCTGTGTTTTGGTGCTAGCTCAAGCCAGTGGAAGAAAATATTTAATTAGCTTCTAGTAGTTGGATTGTTTTATTTATTTTTTTAACACTTTTCTATGCTGTCCAACTTTTTTATGTTTTTTTTCATCCCAAGAGGCTGTAGGGAGCAAAAATGTGGAAGCATTCATTTGTAAAAGGGCTGCACCAGTGGTATCTCCTTACTGTCCCATTCTCCAAAAACTCCTATCATGTTTACAGTCTCTAAATATCACATGTAGCACATGCAGCGTCTTCTGTTACATGTTAGCAGTCTTTGACAGCTATCTGTAGCAGTACATTCACTCAATATTTTGTGTGGCCCTTTGGTGATGCCAGAGGCTGCACTTGAAGCCACCTATATCAACTGAGTTGACCAATACTGTCTTAGACTTAGATATAAAATACAAATAATGCAGAAAGTAGATAAAGTTAACGTCGTAGACCAGGCAAACTTTTTTTCCATTTTGCATAAAACGTAGAAGAAAGAATAGTATCTCCATCAGATTTTTTTTTTCTGTCTACAAATCAATTGGGGAAGAAATACCTCCTACAGTAGATGCACATCATCAGAAAAAAACTAGTAGGACCTTTGGCAGGTTCTGTTGGCCTAAAAATAAATACGGGAGCTTGTGTTTGGAGGTGCAAAGGCTGTAATTTTTCTCCTTCCTTCAGTTCTTGATAAGTTACTGACCTAGAGAAAGTACCTGCATATCAGGTGTCCTGACACACTTCACTGGCTGCAAGCTTTTGTTTGAAAGTTACAAACTAAGCAATGAAGGAAGATAACACCCCTGTAGAATGCACCTTGAAAAAACAAGCCAGAAGTGATGTTCTCATATTTCTGTCCTGACAGGTACACTTCAGACTTAAGTCAGTCCAAAGCCAAAATTCAGTGAAATACTTTACAATCTACCTCGCTATTAGAGCCATTATAAACTTAATTTAATTAAATGGGGGCCTGGTTTTGATGCTATTCTGCTCTAAATGGGTTATTCCTGTAACATGTTGATATCATATACCCAGTAAGTTTTTGGGGAAATTTTTTTTAATTCCCCTGTACCTGATTGGGTGTTTTAACCCCTTAATGCTGAAGGTAAAACAAACCCTTATGCCTGAACCCAGTTTTGCAACGTTCGCGTGTGTTAATAAAACTGTACATATCTTTGCCTTGCAACTACTGAGTATATCCAGGTGAATTATACCTTGTTTTGTTTAGGGCAAGGTGGGCTTAATGTGTTGATAAATGTTAATCGATATCTCCTGTTTTTAAGCAAAATTGGCAAAAAAAAGTTTTAAAAAACATAAATCTTTTACATTTTAGCTGTATACTTTTATGCCATTACCCTGACCCACCACCAAAAACTACCTTTAAAATGAATTCTCCTACTCCTGACCCCTGATCCCATACCGAAAAATGTATGTGTTATTTGTTTTCTGTATCCATAGTAGAGCCAAGAACAAAAGTGCTCATTCTGCCCACAGAAGGAATGCTCATGCAGTTTCATAGGGCAAAGGGCTCTGTGAATTGTTTCTAAATACACCCCATACACTAACCTAGATCAAGTCCTGGGATAACTATGTGAGAGGAGAACTGTGGGGTAATGTTTTTAGTAACCCTTGCAGTGGGTACATCCCCCTCACTGCAAGGGTTAACTGCTCGTTTTTGTCTAGGTGCTTAAAAAAATGTATACTCACCCAAACTGCCGAACCAACTTCCTGCTTCTCCGGTCACTGAAGCATGTCTCCTGGTCCGCTGCACAAAGATTAAATTTTCCTCAGAGTCCTCACATCTACTCACCTGTATAGAACATGATGGACACAAGAATTCTTAGGCAGCTGCAGAGGAGGAGAAGAGATGCCCTAGGGTCGGTTTAAGAACAATCCGGCTCGAATGATCAGGTGAGTATAACTTTGTTTCTAGCACCTGGACAAAAACGAGCAGTTAACCCTTGCAGTGCGGGGGGTAGCTCCACTGCAAGGGTTATTAAACATTTTCCTTGGAGTTCTTCATCCTTTTTCTGCACAAACTCTATTTTTATGTATATATTTTTTCACAGACCTCGGGGAGTGGAAATAGTACAGAGGGAACTTCTAATCACAGTGATCACATGATTGAGAGCTGGTCCACGAACGTTAGTCTGAGACCAGGAGCTGTCGCTGACAGCTTGGTCAGACTGCATATGTGCTGCCCCACTGAAGAAAGCCCACTGCTATGACTCCGTATGCTTGTGTGATGCCAGATGTAAAGGGTTAAAATATGTCTAAACCCTTTTTTAAAATTTTGGATAGAATAATAAATTGCTACAACTCTTCCCATTTTTTTTGGTCATTTTTTGGGAGATTTCACTTCACCTCCTGTCCTGTAGAGACAATAGAAAGTGAAAGGAAATCTTTCCAAAGTCAAGTAATCCCCTCTTTGACAGTTGTCACTAGAACAGATGTCTATATTGGAAGATTTCACCTCTATTCCTGTGTCAGTTTTGGTGACAGCTTAAATTTCGGATTTTCCCTCACTTCCCTCTCCTCAATGGGTAAAGAGCAATAAAATGCTGACTGGGGTCCTAATCCTTCCAAACTTTTTCTGAAACTAAAATAAAACGTTTTGGCTTTAGATACACTTTAAAAAGCACCGCATGGAATGCTAAAGTGCTGACAAAAGTGTCTCTTTGAGCAAATATTCTGCCAATGGTCACAATGGGAAACAAACAAACACTGTCTTGGAGTGTCTTTTTGGCTATTTTTTATGTCCCAAGTTACTGTAAAATTGCAAAATATGATAATTATAAGTCTAGATGGAGACAGTGAAATCCTTTTTAATAGTTTATTCTATATATACAGTATTTTGCCCATGAAATATTCTAATTTCATGGAGTGATAATCTGCTAATCAGGAAAAATCAGTCTGCTTGAAGAAAAACATATTTTCTGTTGCACAATATGTTGAAATGTTATGCAATATAGCCAGTGTTCTTTACCACTTCATCTCAGAGTTGATGGATGGCTTTTTCCAGGTAAAATTGATAACATCATTTATAGCTATATTCTTTTGAGATTTTCATGCCTGGAATATTTTTTACAGCCGATATCTAAACTGTTGGTTTTGTAACACTCCCAGCAAAAAGCATAATCACTATATTACATTTACTCGTCTAAAGCTACAGAAGCAGACATGTCCTCCACACAGGGTGTGCCTTAGGTGAATCTGACCGATATGCTGCCCATTGGTTTAGCAAATCTTTAGGGACTACAGTGGTGAACTCTCTATCCTGGAGTCCCTGGATCAGCCAAGGAGTCTCACAACTCTTCATACAGCAAGAAAAGCCTTTTTCTTAAAGCTGAACTCTAGGCAGATATAAAAGACACAAATAATGCAACTCTGTAATCATTAATACATCATTAAGGGAGTTATTCACATAGTTGCCAAAGGCAGCCCAGTGTATAAAAACATTCGGCTATTCACTACGGCTCAGTATGGCTGATTTCAACCGTACATCAGCTGAAATCAGCCGTACATCTGCTGCCTTCGGGTGCACTTCAGTCAGCCGAACATGTTCTCCGAAGTGCAGAAGGACTGCGACGAAGCTGCGACAGCTCACTCACTGCTGTTCACCCCTATTCACATAGGGACCGAACGGCAGAGAGTGAATAGCCGAATGCCGCCAAACGGCATTCGGCTCGGCTATTCCGCTCGGTACCTCCGTGGTACCGAGCAGAATAGCAAAAAGTGAAAAAAGTTGGGAAAAAAGTTGAAACAATATTTTAAAAAATTTAAATAAATATTAAATAAAAAAAATAAAAAGAGTAACAAAAAACAAGCTCCGCCCAACTGTTTCCTATTGGCCAGCACCTGCTAGAGTGTTCTAGCAGGTCCCGGCCGCCCAGCTATCATTTGCGGGACTCATGGCCGGTCCTTCGGCATGCTGTTCCCCTTGCTTCGGGTGTCACTTTGGCTCGGTCGAGCCGAAGCATATGCCTTTGGCTCGGCTGAGCCGCTTGCCCGCCTTCGGCTGCTGTACGGGCTATAGTGAATAGGGCTCAGGCGGCCAAAGAGAGCCCGAAGGATCAGCCGAAGCTAAGGCTGGATCCTTCTGCTCCTTTGTGAATAACTCCATAAATGTAAATTTTAAAGCCAAACTGCAGGAAAAAAATAATAATTTACACATCACACTGTGTATGTAAAAATCTTACCTTACAGCACGCCATCTACTACACAACTCACGGCTTCTGGGTGCTGTGGACCTCACAGCCTTTTCTCCTCCGAGCTCCACCGATATAAGGACTGCTGACGTCATCACGTCTTATGCGCGTTCATTGACTTGCATTAGATGTGAGGACTTTGAGGGACATTCTACAGTCGCAGTGGAGAGGGAGAGAGATAAGTGCTGACTGCTGCGGGACCGAGGATGAGGTGTGTAATATAGCTTTATTTGAGCCCCCTAGACAAAATGAGCACTTAACCCTTGCAGTGTGGGGGTAGTTTTTAGTTTACCCAGAGTTCTTTTTAAGGCATCCCCTGCAATAGGAGTTTTATTATTTATGAGCAGTCATCCTTGGCTAAAGGGAAGCAGATACTACGGACCCTGCATTTAACGTGAACTATTTTGTAGTGCGTATAGTTTTTTAGGCACAGAAACCATGATCCTCACTGTTTTGAGCCATCATCCTCTTGGCACACTATTGCACCAAATTTTGAAAAACTCCTTTTCTGAAAAATTATTTGGCGCAGATTGTGCGACTTTTGTGTGACGTGTTGCACTGTGGGATTTTTTAACATTTGCCACACTAGTCACATCTTCCCTTGCAAACCCTACAAGTTAAACACAAATTCCATAAATCAGAGTTCCTTGTAACAAATCTTTGGCGCACCTCCTCAGTTTATCGGAAACCTGCAGCTATTACACTGAACACGTAAACTACACTACGTGGTGATAATGAAAAGCTGACCCTCCCATTCAGAAAGTAGAAAGCACAAAGTAGGGCAGCTGTTTCTTCAGAAACTCTAAAAGTAGAGTTATACCTTGAATTGTATTTAAACCTTTTGTTGTACACAACAGGTATTTGCTAATGAAATTAAAGTGCAACTGAAGCCAGTTGGTATTGAATCAGTGGCGTCACAAGGGGGGTGCGGCCCGCACCCAGGTGACACCACTGGAGGGGTGACACTGAAGTGACTGACAGTCATTCTGGTGTTACCCCTTCTGAAAAGTCGAGACACTCGACCATGGACCGAGAGCCCGACTGTTTCGTTAGAGAGGAAGGGATGCGGTGGCATACCTTATACTGCCGGGTGACTGTCCCCTCCTCTCTCTCTGCCGGCGTCCATCACCAAGATGGCCGCTGTCAGATATCAATAAGATCACTGCGCATGCGTGATGACGTCACTGCGGGGTGTCACCCGGTAACCGCTCTGGGTGACACCTGGCCTTGGGATGCCCCTGTATTGAATTGAATGGATTAGAACACCTGTCAGATTTGTATTGCTGTTTGTGTCCTCAAAGATTCTACCTATTTGTCCTGGTGACCATTATCACTGGAATAGATGGGAAATCTTCCTACGGGGACACTAGTTCTGGTGGCCCCCAGGCATTTCCCTTAGTTTGGATGGATTTCTTCTAACTTCCTGTTGTGGCTATCAGACAGATATTGAAGAGGAAATCTCCCAAATTTGACCCTGATGGCAAACGATAGCTAACAGAGATTATAACCTTCCCCTTCTCTATCTAAAACTAAAAACAGTTTTTAACTTTATTCTACTTTAAAAGAAAGCCAAATATTTTTTTTATTTTGCTTTAGTTCTCTTAGGGGTCACATGAGTATATTTACTAATGTACTCCTGTGACCCAAACTCTGCATGTAGCAGGCTACTACATGCTATATGCTGACAGCCCAGAGCCGCATATGTCAGCATATAGCAGGTAGTAGCCTGCTGCAGCCATGAATGATCCCAAAATTATATTGTCATGGTCCACCCGGCTGCCTGATTGACAGCTGGCTCTGCCTCTCTAGAGCTAGACCCAGCGCTGGAGGAACAGAGAGAGGGAAGGGGGGAATCCCTGCAGGGAGCGGTGACTGACAGTCACTATCTCTGCATAAGACTGGATAAGACTGAATAAGACTGACTTCTCTAGAAGAAGAAGAGCTGAGCGATCAATAGTGCTGTAATCGCTCAATACTCGATCTATAGAGCCGCCTTGTGACAGCTACAGTTTCACACGCCAGCTGAAAGTATTGGGAAGAGTACATTTTACTCTCTCAGTACTTCTTTAATACAGCACAAGATGTACTACTGACACAGCAATAAGCTCATGGGATATGAGAAAGAATGGTTACTCTCACTTTAAATTCCCATATGCAGACTATGTACATTGAAACTACAATATGTATTTTGTTAATGTCTTAAGAGCAAGCACATTCATAATGCATGTCAACCTATTTCTACTACTGTGTGAAAGATGAATGATTGCCTTATCGTGTGTTTATCCCTGTGCAGACAACTTATGGCATGTTTGAGTGTTCAGTACTATTGCCATAGTGGGAGGGACACATTGTGGCTGTGCAAGTTTCATTTCCAGCTAAACAAGTGAGAAAAGAACTCTGTGTGAATAATGAGCGGGACAGGAACACACTGATGAGGTGACAGTGCCGGAACACCACTGACAGCTCACTGACTGCTCTGCTGACCTACTGGGGATCCTGGGAGATGGTGCTGCTGTGTGTAAAAGGTATAGTATGATCTGGAGCTTATTTCATGGGGAATTCTAACAAGTTATAGCACTGTATGTGTATTCATATTAAAAGAAGGATTTTGTTTTTGTTCTCAGCGATAACAGTGAGCATATTTCTGTATTCTTTTCATGTTTTTTTTTTTTTTTTACAATTACCCAATGACGCATCTTTGTGATTAATAAAAACTGAAACACAGGAGATCCAGGGCAGTTGCCCATATAAAGCAGCTGGTTATCAGCTTTCATTCTCTAACTTGCGCTGGAGAACATGGAGCATGTTATCTGTTCAGCTTTTGTTTTATTTGAAATCAGCCATGCTGAACTACTCTTTCTTTCACAATGACTGCACAGCTGTGCACATTTGTGTCCCCTTTTTGTTTTACAGACACAAAAAAAATGAACGCAAACTGTACAGGACCCTTTAAAATGAATGTTTTGTACATAAGGTTAGCTTTGGGTAGTTCTGGCTTTTATGTCAGGAATAAAATGCATGAATCAAAGGATGTTAACCATAAAAAGCCAGTCAGGAAGTGCATGCTAGGAGATGCTGAGATTGGCTTTAGTTCTATTTTTGGTCACAAAGTACATTTAATAATGTCCTCCTGTGACCCAAGCTCAGTATATTGCTGAGTACTGTCTGCTATATGTTGCCACAGCCGGGAAGGATCCTAACAATAATTACCCACCGGGCTGCCTGATTCACAGCTGGCTCTGCCTCTCTAGATCCAGACCCAGATGTGCCTGCCCCCTTTCCTGCCTGTCCCTCCAATGAAGAGGGGAGGGGGGAAATCCTTGCAGAGGGTGGTGACTGACAACTGAGCGATCACACAATCGCTCAGCTCATGATCTATAGCAGGGGTGGTCAGACTCTGGTCCTCCAGCTGTGGTGAAACTACAAATCCTGTGATGCATCTGTCTCTGGGAGTCTTGCCTGTGGCTGTGATAATCTTGCAATGTCTCATGGGATTTGTAGTTCCACAAAAGCTGGAGGTTCGTCGTTTGTCCACCCTTGCTCTATAGAGTCAGCGTTTGACAGCTGTGAAGTCCCACACTGGCTTTAAGTATTGGGAAGAGTATATTTTACTCTAAAAATACTACTCCTTTACATTAAAGTGAACCTGGATAAAGCCCAGCTAATACAAACTGAACACATCATGAAAATTGCACAAGCAGGGCTCCCTTCAGTGATAACCACATGTAAAAAATTAGAAGATGCAGAGAAAATGTGATTTCTGACTGCTTCAGTATAAGTCAAGTTGGTCCCACCACCTTTCACCTCAAGAGTCCCCCTACTGGTCAGTGAGGCAACCCATCACATTAAAGGACCAATAAGAAGGTTTGGTAGAGAGAAGGGGCAGGACCAGGCTTGACTTTTACAGGGAAAGTTAAAGTGTATGTTTAGGCAAAACACTTTTTTTCGCACAGCATTCCTGAAACTAGGTGGAGCCGAGGAGAATAGGGCTGGGTGAAACATTTATAAATCATCCCCTTAAAGTGTATTTCCATTTTTGGAATCACATTTGAGCAACCCCTACTATGCTATATGTTTGTTATGTTTTCCCATTCACACAACATAACTAAATGCTGTATATTTTTAGAAAATGTCTTACCTTTCTAGTTGTTTCTTTGGATCAGGTATCTGTGCAGACAGCAAGCTTTTTTGAACAATTTAAAAGTGAAAGTGGAGAGAAGCGTTGTGGAAGCAAGTGTATGTATAAAGTCACTCGCACCGCAATAGAATTTCAAGTAAAAAACGGTTTATTGACTCGATGGCTATCTCACTCCAATAGAATTTTAAGTCAAAAACGGTTTATTGACTTGATTGCTAGCACATCATATAGCGACGTTTCGGAACAACAGCGGTTCCTTCTTCAGGCAAACATTCAGAATGTTTGCCTGAAGAAGGAACCGCTGTTTTTCCGAAAACGTCGCTATATGATGTGATAGCAATCGAGTCAATAAACTGTTTTTGACTTAAAATTCTATTGGAGTGCGAGTGACTTTATACATACACTTATCTTGGATTGCAGAGGCATCTGCAGTCACTTTGGCACCCACCCGACTCTGGCATTGGAATAATATTTTGATGTGCCATTGTGTGCAATAAAATGTATTTGTATTATGACAGGCCTAACCATTTCTATATTGCTATAAAGAGTATTCAGTGGTGTAGTTTTTTTTCTGCAATGCCCAGGTTTAGTTTGAAAAGATGATTTCTGATTGGTTGCTATAGGTAATGCACTTTTATAAAATTTTATAGGTAATGCACTGGATAAAATAGGGGAGTGGGCATTAATGTGGCAGATGAGGTTTAATGTCGATAAATGCAAAGTAATGCACTTTGGAATTAAAAATAAACAAATGGGTTATACAATTATGGGTATGCCGCTGGGGAAGTCAGAAATGGAGAAGGATTTGGGGGTCATTGTAGACCACAAACTGAAAGGTAGTTTGCAGTGCCAGGCTGCTGTAAACAAAGCTAGCAGGGTCTTGTCCTGTATTAAAAAGGGGATGTATTGCAGGGACAAGTCTATAATTTTGCCACTTTATAGATCATTGGTTCGACCTCATCTGGAGTACGCGGTCCAGTTCTGGTCACCAGTACTAAGAAAAGATGTCCTTGAGTTGGAAAAAGTCCAGCGGAGGGCAACCAAACTAATTAGGGGTATGGAGGACCAGAGCTACGAGACAAGGCTACTAAATTTAAACATGTTCACATTAGAGGTGAGGAGATTAAGGGGGGATATGATTTCCATGTACAAAATGTTCAATGGTGGTAGCAACATTAGCGATAAACTGTTTAAAATTAACTCCGTTACAAAAACTAGAGGCCATCACCTAAAATTGGTGGAAAAAAAATTCCAGCACAAGGGGCGAAGGGGGTTCTTCACAGTAAGATCAGTTAGGGTCTGGAACTCACTGCCACAGGCGGTGATTTCAGCAAATAATGTGGAATTGTTCAAGAAACTTTTGGACGATTTCTTAAGGGACCGTAATATACAGGGGTACAGGTAATATACAGGGGTACAGGTACTCCTAGAATGAGATCCTAATAGGTTGGACTTGATGGACTAATGTCTTTATTCAACCTCAAATACTATGTAACTTTGCTCGTTGCACTGCCTTGTTGAATGAACATACTATAAAATACTATTTAAATGGAACGTTTTTGTATCTACGCAACAAATTGTTAAGTTTCTTTTTCTTTTTTCCATCTAGTGAAAAGAGGACATTTTAATGGAATATCAGGTATTTATTAAATTGTTATTCCTTTCTTTGACATAATACATTTTTAGAGTGAAGTTGCAAATATATGGCTGAATAAAAGCAGAGGAATTCACCAAAGTCCCATTGATTGCCACAGTCAGGAAGTGGCAACAATTTTTACTGCACCAAATAGTCAATTGTTTCTTTTTGTGCTGAGAAAAGGGCACAGAGGTTTGCATAAATGCACAAAATGCAATTATTGATCAAATGCCAACCATTCCACTCTGTGCACAGATCATTGTCTTCACTTGAGCTACCTATTGCCACACTCAGGCCCAGTTCACACTTTGCCGCACGTGTGAACATGCGCCAGAACAGGTGCATTTGTTGAGCGAAGGACTCCTTTCTCAGAGGAGTTGAGGTTGCTGCAGTTTGCTGAGGGAGGGGGGCAATGGGGATATGGGGACGCTGAAGGAAGGGAGTATTACTGGCAAAAAAAGGGGTTTTGCTATGGCAAGGGAATTTTTGCTGGTATAGGATTTTGCTGGGGGGTGTATCTGCTTTTCACAGATTGTCACAACTGCCCACATATTATCACAATTGCCTTTTTGCATATTGTCAAAATGTCAGTTACCACCATATAGTCACAATTGCCCATCTGTTGCCCACATATTGTCAAGTTTGCTTGTATATTATCAGGATTGTCCATTTTTAGCATATTGTCACAACTGCCAGTTTTTTGTCCCAATATTGTCACAATTTCCAGTTTGTTTTCCCTATATTGTCACAATTGAAAGTTTGTTGTCCCTATATTGTCACACTTGGCAGTTCGTTGTCCCTATATTGTCACAATTACCAGTTTGTTGTCCCTATATAGTTACTGTACAATTGCCCATTTGTTGGCTTTATATAGTTATGATTTCTTGTTTGTTGCTCTCATATAGTCACAATTTCCCATTTGTTACCTGCATATTGTCCCATATGTGCATTTGTTACCTGCATATTGTCCCATATGTGCATTTGTTACCTGCATATTGTCCCATATGTGCATTTGTTACCTGCATATTGTCCCATATGTGCATTTGTTACCTGCATATTGTCCCATATGTGCATTTGTTACCTGCATATTGTCCCATATGTGCATTTGTTGCCTGCATATTGTCCCATATGTGCATTTGTTGCCTGCATATTATAACAGTTGCCTGACTTTTTTTGCTGTTGCATAAAAGAAGTACAATTGTATTTTTATTTTGCTCACCACAGGAATTCCAACATAATATACACACTATTGGCAAAAGTTTGTGAACCTTTGACCATCACGACTACATAACCTTGTACGCAATCCTATTTTCCTGACTTTTGCCTGTGTATTGAATACAATATATATATAACATTCAAATAAATAAGATGTTCACTTTCTTGAATTTTGTTCTACCCATTATTAATAATCATGTAATTTTTTTGATTACTACTAAAAATAACTGTGACATATAGTGGAGTGTGGTGTGGAAACGGTGTTTTAAAAATAATTTGCCCCAGGTGTCAACTGTGCTAGGTAAACCACGGCATATCTGCAATACATGCATATTTCCCCATGTTTTGTCTCTTTAAAAATGCTGTTTGAGCTGACAACATAGTGTCTCTGCTGCGTTTCTGAGTTTAAGTTTCTAAGCAGTATGTTCAGCCTTGCTGGACTACAGAACACCTTCCCCTTCTCTGCATCCCCTTAAGAGAGAGGTGTTCTGTAGTCCAGCAGGGAGAACTGGGAAAGGCTGACAACATTGCTTGAAAATTCAGTGCAGCAGAGGCAGAGGAACCTCTTTCTGTGCTTGAAGCATTTTGGAGAGATAAAATATGGGAAAATATGCATGTATTGGAGGCATATATTTTAACCCAGATTAACACTGTGTCTGCACTGCACCATGGACCTTAGATGGCACTGAAAATTCCTATACTCGTCAGCTAGTGCTACAGCTAGTGCTGTGTGAACGGCATCGGCCGTGCAGAACGTTTATACATGAACCCCTTACTTTCCTGATCTGCATACTAGCTTTCAGCAAGGGGTCAGCAATGGCAGGCTTCATGATACTGTCAGGAAAAGTTTATTTTAAATTTAGGTACTTAGTATGCTCATCATATGAGAATTTGATGTGTGGTACATCTGATCATAAATATATGCTTCCACAAAGACAGTTTTATTTGGTTTAACAGAAATAAACTGTAGGTTACTATTATTACCTCCCTAAGCAGAGATTCAGAATGTCAGCTGTTCATGAGGAGAATAGACAGTTATTTTATGATGTTTTTGTTTGTTCATCCAGGTACTGCCAGCACATATGTCATCATCAAGGTACACAGCCTGCAGAGTGTGACTGTACCTAGACCTGGCTCTGAGCCATGCTGGGAGCAAGACTACTCCTTGTAAGTTGTCCTACTTCTATCTAAATTCAGAGGACAGGAAAAACCACATGGCTGAATAGTAGCCAAAGGATGAGAGTGGTGCTAGGTGTGTGAAGTCAGGAAAGCCCGAGATTTTGTAAGATGTACAGTAAGATACACTCTATGGTCAATGGCGTGGTGAGCATACCAACAGCTCAATTACAATGGGCATGAAGCATTAGATGATTGCATAAGCAATTCTATAATTATCTATCTATTGTCTATCTATCTATCTATCTATCTATCTATCTATCTATCTATCTATCTATCTAATCATTGTGTATCTATCTATCTATCTATCTATCTATCTATCTATCCATTGTGTATCTATCTATCTATCTATCTATCTATCTATCTATATATCTATCTATCTATCTCTCTATCTATCTAATCATTGTCTATCTATCTATTTTAAAATCATATACAATTACAGGACAGTGCCACTAGAAATCCACAAAGGAAACATTAAGCTGAATTCACAAAGCTGTATCCGTCTATTGTATAACAGTTATTACGTTCAGCAATGAGAGCTGAACATAACAATCATATGGATGAAGATATCAGATATTTGGAAAAAAAACCCATCTACTGCCATTATGCTAAAGGAATAATGTGCATTATATTTACCTTTCATACATATAAATATAATTCCTTGTAGACAGATTTAGCAGGCTTTTCACAATGCTTCTATTCTTGTCACGTGATTCTCTGCTGTGCAACCTCCTTTGTCTATGGGCTGCAGGGGACTCAGAGAGCGTAGTGCTAGAACAAGGCTCCACACTGGCCTGCATTGCACTGGCACACATTTAAGGCTGTTCAGAAGAGGGTTGTATACAGGTACGGATGTACGCTCCTGGTTGCATGGATATAGATCTGTACCTGTATGCAGTATATGCTCAGAGCAGTGTTTATCACCATACTGCTGCAGCCTGTTATTGATTTGTACAGACGGTCCGTACTCAACACCTGTGGCTCCCGACACTGAGATCCGGACAGTACATGGACCTCTGTACCCATGGGGATGAGCCTTTAATCAGCTAAATACATATTATCTGCATCAAAACAAAAGGTGTGCAGAGCCTTACAGTTTGTTTTCTTTGGAAATCAGCCACATTCTGATTAAAATGCCTATCGTCTGCTATCAAGCTGCATGGAAGAACCCTTGTTCTCTGTGGGGAAGAAGTAATGTATCTGCCCCAACAAAGTTATGTTATTTCCAAAACTATAAGTTTATGTCAGATGTCTGCAGAGAGACCACTGCTTCTGCACAGACAACAAAGGTATCACACTGCACCATGCTTGCAGGGGTAGACATTTTTACACAGGCTGTGGCTGCTTACAAACTAAAAACCAATGAACACCTGTTGTCCTTAATACACTTGGAATGCATTTAGCTAATTGAAAGTTTAATTGGGTTTTAACTGTATACAAAGCAACAGCCAGGTAGAAGAATAAATAGTGGGGGAATATTAAAGCAACTCAGCAGTGTCCCTTGTAGTCAGTACACATGTAATATTTTTATGTTTGACTCAATATTTGTGTATTCTTACAGTGACCTCAGTGATATAGAGAATGGTCTCCTTTTACAAGTGTGGAAGTCTGGTTGGATCCGAGACTCTGTGCTAGGCAGTGTGTGGATTCCGCTGCAATCCATTAAACATGCAACAGATGTAAGTATTGAAAGAATCAAAATGAAATGCATCAGAAATCAATCACTGAGAGTTGTATTTATAAACAGTTCACAGAGCCGATCGTTCTGCGAAGATCTGTAATTTACATTAGCACAGCATTATGGCCCCACAATGGAGGCCATTTATTCCAAGTATTGATTTCCTATGCTCCCCCGCTTCACCTAGTGGCCACAATGCAGTGCAAATGTAAATGTCAGACTAAGCAGAAGGAACAGTTTTGCGAACGGTATATAAATACACCCTTTATTATCTAGACTTATTGTCAGGCAAACCCAAACATATGAATAAATAAAATAATTTACATTTGTTTGAAACTATTACAGTCATAGCCCACCAGACTGATAAGTGTGATAATGATTCTATTGCAGGGCTTGTTTTTAAAACTGAACTTCAGGATAAACAAATATTGTCTATACACAAGATAAGTGTGTATTTTCACTTTGTCATTGCGTGCTTTGTGTATTTCTTACAGATCTGTGCAGTAATTAAGTTTTACTTCACGCAGGAGTTTCCTGTAATAAAGACCAGTCACTGCTGTCTCTCTCCTTGTACAGGGTGACTGGTCTTGTCTCGGCCCCCTACTGTACTTTTTTCCAGGCAGCCTGTTGTCCGTGGGGCCTGCTGGGTCCTTCCCACAGCTGTGGTTTCTGCATAGGCTATATGTAGCACAGTGATGATGTCATTGCTACATTTACAGAGTACTGTCTGTGTTTGCATATGTGTCTGGTGCACAGAAAGTGGATTTATATCCTTTGTGGCTATTAAGGACTGTATTTTAATGAATGTTTTTGTGCCTGGAGTTCAGTTTAAAGTTTTTTTTTCAACAAAAAAAATCACAGTAAGGTATTGTCCAATGAGCAGGCAGTTGACAGGAGACTGCAGAAGCAAATAATGATGTCTATTTTAGCTATGGGGTTACATCATAACGTCACTGCGGCTTCACTGTATGTGAGCCGCAAGTTGTCTGCCATGATCTGGAAATATAGAAAGAGCTATACTATTCAGCATCAATAAAACAGTAAAAAAAATAGACAAAGGGCAGCAATCCTGGAGGTGATATACGCCTGATTACAATTAAAGAACGACTCTGGGCAAAACTTTTCTTAACCATTGTCATGGGGCTACCCGCGCGCTGGAAGGGTTAAGTGCTTGTTTTGGTCTAAACTAACAAAGTTATACTCACCTGATCCTCGGGCCTGGCCAACTGCTACTCCTTCCAGCCTACTTCCTCTTCCGATGCAGCGATGGTATGTAACTCAGCATCCTCACGCTCTATGCACTGTACAGAACGTGATGACTCAAGGATCCTAAAGATGGTCATACACCTATAGATTGTGTATATATTTTTTTTCTATCAGCCTATGGTCAAATAGAAAATGTACAACAGATTCTTCCATCTAAGCTAAACTGTGCGGATGGAGGAATCTCCCGCTGGGCCAAGCTTCAGTTTGCCCCGCTGGCTGTCAAAATACCTGAATAATCTGATTGGATGCAGGCATTGTTCAGGTATTTTGAGAGCCAGCGGGGCCAACTAGCAAGATACTAAAGCTTGGCCCAGTGGGAGATTCCTCCATCCACATAGGAATCTGTTGCACGTTTTCCATCTGATCATAGACTGATAGAAAAAAATCTATAGGTGAATGGCCAGCTTTAGACCGCTGCAGAGTAGGGGGAGAGAGGCAGCAGAGACGGGTCTAAGAGCAAGTCCACTCTAAGGTTCAGGTATAACTTACCTGTATAACTTTTTTTTATTTTTGCACCTAGACCAAAACAAGCACTTAACTCTTGCAGTGCAATTTTTTTTAACTTTTTGTTACCCAGCACATTTAAAATAAAACATTTTCCTTTCTGAAATTCAGTCTAAATTGTCAGTGTGTTTGTTTCAAGACATAAGACCTGTGGAATAAGGGACTGGTGTGGTTCAGTCTATGCCCACTGTGTACCTTTGTGGAATTTGTCAGTGCTGTGTTAGTGAATTGATAATTATAAGGTGAATGTTATCTTCTGCAGAGCACCACTGGCCAAAAAACCCTTAACTACAAAAATGTGACCCCTGTAATAAAGAGAGCCCCTTAGTATCCTCTGTCTGAAGACTAACTGGTGACATTGTTTATACTTAACAGTATTTTAGAATAAAAACATAATTTATGCTACAGTCATTTGTATTACATCAGTGGAGACAGTAGAGCGTAAATGGAATAGTCAAGACAGGCCTGGAACAGCAGACGGAGGCGTCTGTGTAAGGCCTACATGACAGGGGTTTGGAAAAACAAGAGGGGTCCTGCTAAGGGTTAATTTGTCCCCAGCAACAGGGGGGGTATGATAAGACACTTACCTGATTGGTCAAGAGGTGCGGAGAGGAGGAGTGTAGGTGGATCCCTGAGGAAAAGAAGTTTCCAGATCCAGACGGAGTCAGCAGCGTGAAAGTAGCGTCCCACCCTCCCGCCCTAATTTTTTATTTTCCTTTTGTGTGCAGTATTTCCTTTCATTCAATATTTGCATTATATGATTGCATTTTGTCTTGATATTCATGTCACTGCAGCCGGGCAGGGTATTGGGGTCCTTGAGGAGCAATCTATGCAGTTGCTGTTTAATTAAGGCGGGGAGCTGTCTCAGGTATGGCATCCCCTTTGTTAACGGGTCGGATCGTTAGTCATCTAGTGTCTGCTTATACTGCCAAGTCCCCGAGGCGGTGTGGTGCGGCTGGGGGCCATGTAGGCAGACACTGGTTGGTCTTTTGTTGTGAGATGGCTTTCAAGGACCTCAGTTCCCGTGGTCAGTTATTTTTGGAAAGATTTGTTAAATGGTTTTTTATACATAATACATTGGCTGCTGTGGCCACTACAATCCAATACCAGTGTCGTGTCAATTAATTAGAACGATATGGTATAGAAGACTGTTTCGTTAATTGACCCCTTAAAAAAGGTAGACAATACCCTTGTCATGAAGTACCTTAAAAAAAAAAAAAAGTATCTTCCTTACAGGTAAAATGTGACATTTTTATATAGGTAAAATCCCATGCTAATAGTTTTTATTGCTGCATACTATATTGGGAAACAAAGTTGCCTGTAACCAGTATGAGATTTAAAATATATACTTTTGAGAGGCAACCTGCTGGTTAATATTATAGTTGATATTATGCAGAGTGCTTGTGTGAGTAAATAGATCTAAGCTGCTTTTGAAGTGTCCAAAATGAGTTTACATGATTTACATGATATGGTAAATCACATGGAGATCGTGCGAAACAGCTGTAGGCTAAGGTGGCTTTAAAATCTGTCATTTGAGGCCTAATAATGTGAAATGTGTTTGCAGCTGAGTGCGAGACCTGCACTTTTCTGGTGTTTCCATAAAATCGATTTGAAACAATCCCGTTAATGTTCTGTTTTTTTTGTTGACAATATTTTTTTCCACACTGTGTGCGAGCGGCCCTCAGTACTGGGGAAATTTGCTCAGTTAAAGTGGAATGTTTTGCCTTTCCAGCATGTACTTACATTTTATAGCTTAGACTAATGGAAACCATATTATGCTCATTGTTACCCAGACGTGGCTTTGCATGATCATTTGTAATAGAAACTGCTATGAGAGAGCAGATCCAGATGGGTATAATTTCTGATATGGGCTTCTAAAAACTATCCCATAAAGTTGTCCTGTAGTAAGTTTCTAAATTTTCACCTTTTCTTCCTGTACAAGCATTGTCATTGCACCACTCAATTCCAGGAAAGTTAAAGTGAAACTGCACCTTTGGTAAAGTTACATTCATATTAAAGCCGCCCCCGGTTCCCTCTGTCAGTTTTACAGTCTCCTGTTCCCACTCCAGCAACATGCATGTGTTATGCACTCTCCATTCAATCCTATAAGAAGTTTATATTCCATGTTTCGATGGACTAGGAGCTCTCTATTGGAATAAATGGAGAGCATGCAGTACATGTGCAAGCTCAAATCAGATTTTGATAGGTGACGCTGCGACCCAGATGAGTGTGAAGCTGGCAATATATGGATTGAAGCTTCCTAAATGCAGGGGGTGGGCCTGCCGATTCCACTCGGCTTTACAAAAGTCAATTTTCGAATTTAATTTTGTCAAAGGAACCTGGTGCAAAATTGTAGGGCAGGATCCTCCATCCATATTGTTTAAAATGGATTGTAGAATTGAAAGATTTTTTTCTCATTCAGCCGGAAAAATGTTAATATGTGTGGACAGCCTAAGACTGAAAGGGGCTGGGGGCAGGGTAAGCTGCAATATAAATGTCAGATAAAAAATGACACAGCGCTAAAGGTAGATTTCTAGTATAACACAATAAATAATATTCAAGGGACCGTTCCCTTTTTTTCATAGCAGCTTTAGGTTATATTGGTTTCAGATAGCTCCAGGAGCGCAGATTTTCACTTTTACATACAATATAAATGTATCTTTAGAATCTCCCCTTTCATTACCACTATCTCAGACTGTGGAGCCCTTTCCATTTGTGTAAGGAGCTCATAGGTATTAGGGCTAGTTCACACCAAGTGCAGAGCAGAGCAATTACAGAACGCATAAAAAATGCATCCAATTTATTCCAATGGTATTTTGTGCTCTAGTTCACACCAGAGCGATCAGTTCCAGAGCATGTGGAAAAACTGCAGCAAGCCCTATTTTTTCTGCACTGGAAGGCACCAAAATGCATCAAAACGCACGCAAGCGCCCTGGAACGCACTGAAAGCCCATTTTAGGCTTTTAAATGGCACGGACCGCGGCAAAAACATGTCAACAACACGTCAAAACACACTGCACTGCATGTGCAGAAACAAGTGCAGATCTGGTCTGCATATGGTGTGAACAAGCCCTTAGGGTGCCTGTAACATACTCTAGCAATTCATATGTTAATATTCACACCCATTTTCATTTGCATTTATAATGTCTCACCACCATCACAACCTCCACTGAAAAGATCATCTTTCATGCATCGTACATAGTGAAATACTTCATTGTTTTTTATACCCGTTTCTAATACCCTTTTTTGCAAGCTACTTAGTTTTATAAGCTTCACACTGAGCACACTCAGAACATGTCATGTAATTCATGGTGAAGCAGATATGAACCTTTGAGAAGTTCCACTCTGTGAACAGGACAAAAAAGAGAACGGAAAATGAATTTCAACAGCAATCTTCCCATACGCATATATGTGTATTTAACCTATTTTATGCATGTTGCTCACCTGTAAAAGTCTCCCTTGTGTTAACATCCAAAAGCCCTGAGACTGCTGCTAGGTGTCACCATCTTGGATGTGATGTCAGCAGCCACAGAAAACTCAGAACTGTCACTCAACAGACACTCTTTAGCCCTGGTGCCCAACCCAAAGCCCTATGTCACTTACTGTGTTGCCCTTTGGGGGCATGCAGACAGTGGTCCCTGTTGGCGCTTATTCAAGCTAATAAAACATGTGCAGGGATCCCAACCTGAAGAAAGCAATTTCAGGGAGGTGCCCTTCTCATTTCAGCGAGGTGCCCCCCAGGGTGGGGGAAGAGAGCTCCTACCTGAAATGATGGCAGATAGCAAAGAAGCTATTGCTTCCCGTGCTATCTGCTGTTTTTTTTTTTTGTATTCTGACAGCTGCTGCCGTCAGAATAAAAAACAAAACAAAAAACAGCATAGGAATGCATAGTTAGATTGCACTTGGCTATTTAAATTTGCAATATCCAATAGCAAGCTGGCTATTGCACTCGCCCTCTGCTGCTGTCAATCACTAGAAGAGTACCTGATGGAGAACCTCAGGCCCCCCTCTGCTGATTGACAGCAGCTGTGGGCGGGTGCAATAGCTAGTGTGCTATTGGCTATTGCAAATTTTTTCTCTGACTGACGGCGGCCTTGATGTCAAGAGTAAACCTTTCCGGGAGAGTTCTGATGTCTGCATGTGGATTTCTGTAGTCAACAGTTTGGATCAATTCTTTCACTGTTATTTTTGTCTGTGCTGTCCATCACTTTTCTCTTTTATTTTATTTTATTATGTAGAGGCTCAGCCAGCATAAACAGAAATTATTAGACACTCTCAAAAGATACCGCAAAAGAGGGCTACAACATAGCAAGAAGGGAGGGGGCAGCGCTTGGGAATTGACAGTGCTTGGAATTTTAAATTTTATTTATAGGATGCCAGCAGCTAGGCCACACAGTGTCATTGGTTGCTAAGACGCTGACTGCACCACAACATTATTAATTGTTATAGTGCTCCCATTTGCATCCTAGCAACCAATGATACTGTGAGGCCTAGCTAATTGTGTCCTGGCAACCAATGACACTGTGCAGTCACTGATTGCTAGGACACACGTGGCCTTGGTTTGGTTCGCTTGGACGTTTGCTGAACCCAATGAAAAATTTGGGTTTGGTAAACATTCTTCATCACTAGTTATCACACTGGCTTTCTATGGAGACTAGCCATTTCAACACACATTGCACATAGATGGTCCACTGATATCTCCATCAGGAAGCTAGTTCTGAGCTATGCCATGCAGCAAATGTTGGAGTGAATGTTTGCAGACAGGAAGTGGCTGCGAAGTGCATGCACTGAGCTATAATAAAGGATGAAAAAGGTAGAAAAAGCTAGAAGGCACAATCTCCCCCTATGATTGAGAACACAACTATTCAACCCTCCCCCCATGCCAAGGTGCTAGGTGTCATCCTTTACTTGGACCTCACCTTTCTTCCCCACATCCAATCACTATCCAAATCCTGCCATCTTCGCCTTTGTAACATCTCCAAAATACGCCCCTTCCTCACCAATGAAACCACAAAGCTGCGTATCCACTTACTTGTGATCTCTCGTCTCGACTATTGTAACTCCCTCCGCATTGGCCTACTACTACACAGGCTATCCCCCCTTCAGTCTATCATGAATGCTGCTGCTAGAGTTATCCACCTAACCAACCGCTCAGTGTCTGCCGCCCCTCTCTGCATATCCCTCCACTGGCTTTAAATCGCCCAGAGGATAACATTCTAAATATTAACAACCACTTACAAAGCCATTCACAACTCTGCCCCAGGTTACATCTCCAACCATGTCTAAAAGTATCACTCTAACCGTCCCCTACGCTTCTCCCAAGACCTCCTGCTCTCTAGCTCCCTCGTCAACTCCTCCCATGCTCGCCTCCAGGACTTCTCTAGAGTCTCTCCCATTCTTTGGAACTCCTTACCCCAACCGGTCCGTCTATCACCCACTCTGACCGCCTTTCAGAGATCACTAAAGAATCATTCTTTAGGGAAGCCTATCCCACCTCAACATAACCACTGAACCATCACATTCTCAAACAATTCATCCCCACACAGCTCCCTCCTCATGTATCACTTGCCCCTTCCTTTTAGATTGTAAGCCGTCACGGGCAGGGCTCTCCTTACCATCTTGTCTTGAACTGTATTATAATTGTAATTTCTTCTTTATATTGTAAAGTGCTGCGCAAACTGCTGGTGCTATATAAATCCTGTATAATAATAATAATAGTAAAAGTATTATATTTTAATTTAAAAAAAGTTTTATTGAGTTTTCGTCCTCTCAAAAGGTATTATATTTAAAAAAATGCAATTGTATGCAGTGCTTCAGCAGACTAGATGTCATCCAGTTTGGGTTTACATCTACTTTAACTACTTCATGTACCATGTTGGCCCTCACCCATACAGTGGAAGAGAGAAAGTCACTTCTTGTTTTTGCCTATGGTGACCAGTGACATTTTTCTCATCCTTTCAGCACAGTGTTTATATTAAGAAAGGGAAAAGGATTTGTTTTTTTCTTTTCTTGAGGTCTATGGTTGTATATAGGTTGTGTGATCATTGTTATTTTTTTTATTGTCTCAGGAAGGATCTGGTGAATGGTTGACTTTATATTCTGAAGTTATCACCAATGGAAGTGAAGTGTGTGGAATCAAATCCCCAACACTGCATGAGATATTATTGGATGTATTCTTTGCAGAGTCATATGGTAAGTGAAAATGAGTTTGTACAAAAAGAATGTCACACATTTCCTTCTATAGCTGTATTATCTTTAATACAGCTAGTACAATCTCTATTTCCACAGAAAGGTATTTCCTGTCCTTTGCTTACGTTGCACATATAATGGTCAGACCGTATCCCTTTCACTTCTTTGTACAGGACTAATGGGAATTTGAATTGCAAAGACTGAAAGATGAGAATTGGTCTCAAGTTGTTTTCTGCACACAGTAAGGTCCCCAGCTTGTATTAAAGTATGAGATGTGAAAGTGTGCCTAAAGCAAGTGTAGAGTTGTGTGCCATTGCTTTCTATTAAATAGGTGTTTTTTTTTGCATTTTTGAAAGGTGCATTTTTTAAAATCCTGCTTGCTGTGATTTAACTGTGCTTGACTCAGGTAGGTCTGAATACTACTCCATTACAACCAAACCCCAGCAAAACTCCATAAATAAAAATAAAACACAGATGTTCTTTAGAATATTTTCTCGGCTACAGCTTTAATACTAAGAATTAAGTTCACATGACCCAATTTTAACATAATACCATTAACATCCTAATGTTACCAAAACAATCAAGCAAAGACTTTATCCAGTGACACAGGTCCTTGGCAGTGCCACCACAATTACAATTTGTTTGTCACCTGGACCAGACACCAGCCGTTGCACGCTATCTTAAAGGGTAGCCACCACACTGAGAAATTTCATACTACACCGCCATACTATGGGAGTCTACCTTCTTCAACTCCCATGCAACTCAATCATAGTTTATATGATGGTTGCATACAACTGCCTATCCAAATATAACCTTATAAAATAGATTAATTATTTGGCACCGTCAAGGACTCGCCATTACAGTGACAAAAAAAATTCCAAAATTCCTAAATGGCCTCCTATACCGCAAAATCCAAAGAGTTAAGTTCTAACCTACAAAGCGAAAAGAAAAGGAGGAAGGGTGAGACAATATTTCTCCACATCTAACGTTGTCTGTTGGGCCCTCATTGCTTTACTAGGTTCTTCCCTTTCTGGCACTTCACTATCTGTCTTAATTTTAACCTTCACTCCTAACTTTTCATATTTTGCCTTGACAATGTTATTTCATGTATAGCATGACTTACTGGCAGTTCCGCTGCAAAAAAAACATGATTCTGAAGTTTATAAATGTTTGATTGGAATGCTTGTGGTTTCTGTGGAAATCTATACAATTTGTGAAAGGTGTGTAGAACTTCAACCATAATATAGTGTGTACAAAGCCTTAGCCTTTTCCATTATTCTGCTCAAAGTGAACCTGTTCTTTGTCCATTAAGGACAAAGTAACACGTTTGTGTGACTAGCCTTTATTTTATCCCACCGTAAGCCAAGCATTCTGCTCTGAAAGTTAAATGGCCGGCCTGCCACACCATCTTGGGGGTCATCCTC
>NW_017306323.1:1988634-2013512 GCF_000935625.1 Nanorana parkeri
AGTGGGTAAATATCCCTGCCTTGTTTAGGTAGTGGTCCTGTTAAGGTCACCTTGTAGTCAGGGTTCTTGGCAAGCAGGGTATGGGGTTCCGGGTCGGACTTGTAAGGGAAATGGCTAGGCAATCTTCCCAGAGTTGTTAATTATACATGGCTCCCGGGAACCGGAGGCTCAGAGAGATTTTGGGTGGGACAGAGCCTCCATCCCTGACTACAGCCAGTTCTGGTAATGAAAGGGTTAACCCACCAGCCAGAGGGTATGTTAAAAAGGGACAAGAAGCCAGTCAGTTTGTGTCTGTGAGGAGTGTTTGGAGCAGGACACATGGGTGTGTGTGTTAAGCTGTGGAATACCGTCTACCGAGACACTGCTGGGGCACCTGTGTCTATACTGGAACCCTCTGTGAGCAGGCTGGGACACTAACCCTGAGGTGGGACTTGGTATACAGGCACTGAGCCGAATCATTGTGTTTGCTGACAATAAGCCCTGTTGATTTTGTCATTCTGCTGAATATAAGCCGTTTTCATTTGATTGAGGAAAATAATAAAGTTTTATTCACTGATACGGCTGGCTACGGGTCATATCCGCCCTGAATATTACAATTGCATATATATTTTATAGAGAGATATATTTATTTATGTACACATACATTAGTTTGTCTGATCTGGATTATCAAGGGGGGCGCACTGAGGAATCTGGCCTTGGGGCAGCAGAGAGAGTATATCCAGCCCTGGGGACAGCTAGCATTGTTACTGTCTGTGGCTGGTAATGACTCATATTCAGCTGAGCAAGCAGTGTTTTCTTAATAATATTCTTTCTTACATATCCATCTCCTTAGGCTCTATTCACACCTGCTGTATTAAACATGCATTCATATGCATTTAGAGCACATTTCTAAATGCATATAAATGTGAGTAATGATTTTTCAATGGTGTTATTCAGACTGGACATTTACCTGCATTTAGGTGCATTCAGTTTTGCTGCATTTATTCTGTGAGTCCAGAATCTGAGTAGAAACTTGAATTCACTATACTTTAGGTGCGATTATGGATTCCTGCGTCAGGAATTTGTGATTTCCTACAGCAGGAATCCCTAATCTGTAATTTACAAGTGGCAGCTGCCACCCGTTCAAGTTAATGATCAGGTGACAGTGGCTGCATTTGAAAGCATCAGAACACTGGCGCACTGCATGTAATTGTATGCAATATGATTCCATGCGGTTAGGAATGAATCACTATTCCTGGATGCATCGATTGTGCGTCCAGGGATAGTGATTTCTTCCTAACTGCATGTAATCGTATCACATATTATCACATAGGATTACATGCAGTGTGACAGTGTTCAGCGTACCGATCATTGACTTGAGAGGGTGACATCTGCTACTTATAAACAGCATATTTGGGATTCCTGTTGCAGGAAATTGCACATTCCTGATGCCTTTGTGGGAGTTACTGTATGTCATGCCAGCCAGGCCATTCTAGATGGCTGAAATCATGAACCCTGGATGAAGCCCATGAGAAGATATCGAACCCTGCATGGCAAGGGAGCTTGTTGATATCTCATCGATTGAGGGGAATTGAGTATAATTCTGGTTTAAAAGGAGAGCCTAATTTCCTGCCCCATTCATCTTTATGAAGCTCACCCCTTTGAACTTTACTGATACAAGAAAATATTCAATTTCCTGGTAAAGATGTAATCAGACATAGGCCCCTCCTAATATGATGTTTTGAATAGGCACTTCCTAGTATTGAAGGAGGTTGCTCAACAACTTCTCCATGCTCCACATGCGGAAGGAAGAAGCCCATATTACTAATAAGCCAAGAGGAATGTGAAATGGGAAGGGCAGAGCAGGCATGCTCCAGCACTACACATAAATGTCAGAGCTTTGTTCATTTAGAATGGCCACCATTCAGCTATAGCAGTGTGGAATCAGAACTGCTATGATGATGGTACCTGTTAGCACCTCTCTTTTTTCAAAGCAGAATTTTGCTTACCTCTCCTTGCCCCCTAACCTATGCTGATATCTGCACCTAGTCGTTTTGCATGTTTGGGATCTTCAACCATCTTGATTTTCTGGGCTGAAATGACATAATTTGCACACATATGCATGGAAGTGCATTAATTGGAGCATCAATGTATGTCAAGAATGTACACTGAGCTCTGCATATGGAGTTCAGTGTAGGTGTTTAAGAAGACTGCAAGCAGGCAGGTAAGTCTGTTTTATTGCAGAAGAGACATACCCTAAAAATCATAAAGAGCATCATATACTCTTATTACAATCTGTGCAACAAATGACGCATCTTGTGGCAGATTCATTTAAGTGTCTGGAAGGTGTATATGAATTTGTTGAGGAATTGAAGAATTTTTAACACAATTTACTTCAACATGGAAGAGAACTTATTTCCCTCCACTTCTCTTATGAACGATATGGCAGTATTTCTTAAAGGAGAACTATGGGGTCAGTGTTTTTCCCCATAGTTCTCCTTAGGGTAACGGGAGGACACAAACTAGCGTCCTCCCGTTACCCTAAGCTCAGTATACCGCAAGCTACAGCTTGCGGTATACTGAGACGCCGCAGCCGGAGCGGATCCCGACATCGATGTTGAGATCCGCCCAGCTGCGTGAGTGACAGCTGGCTCTGCCTATCTAGAGGCAGATCCAGCTGTACCCACCCCCTCCCCCATTTGTTCTGCCAGTCAGCGCTGGCAGATCGGAATCCAGCCCCTCCCCCTGTCACGGCAGAGAGCCGTGACAAGATCGAGAGGTGAGCGAACCCGGTATGTGTTCGCTCACCTCCCGATCTACTGAGCCGACCTGTGACAGTCTCATTGTCACAGGTCGGCTAGAATTATGAGGTAAGTGGAAATCACTCACCTCATAGTTCTCCTTTAATTAATTTGTCTCAGCCATAGTGTTAGAATATAAAAGTGTCACGCATAAGAAATACCTGGTTTTTGTTGCATGCATCAAAAGTAACAAGGAAACTGTTGAACAGCATTCATGCATTTGGCGCAGGACTTTCTGATCTGGCCATAACATCAGAAAAGTGTTGCCAATGTTTTATTGAATCACCCCCAGTATGTTTCTTCTGCAATATAGACCCTGCCTGCTCACAATTGTTTACTTCTTCAGCATAGTTCCCATTTTTGTAGGATGTGTTAAAACTTCCTGTTGTGGTTTATGTCCTAGGTATGTACTATTGAGTTTAGTTTTTTAGCCACAAAAGTGTCACAAATTAGAATGTGGATTGCTAAGTGAAAATACTCCTAACCCAAAATGTATTGTTCCCACGCTATAGACCTGCTTATTATTTGTAAACACTCAATTCTCATACTATGCTGCCCCAGTGATAAAGTTATCTTCTGCTTCAGTCGCAGATTTCCACATCTTTCTATTTACAACATTGTTTCAACCTCCCAATATTCATTGAGAAAAAAAAGACAATGTTGACATTGCCAAAATCAGTCGTATTTGCCCAGGCACAAGCCACTGACATACTTCACACCTTTACACGAGCAAATATATTAAAGCTGTGCAAACAATTTGACTTCACACTTGTATCTGTTTTCCCAAGCGGTATCCATACTGAAACTAAATACCTGCATTGACATGAAAATGGAAAAGATGAATTTGCAAGATGCAGCTAAACAAATCTATTTAAATGCATTCTATCTATCTGTCTGTCTTATATTCTTTAGACCCCATTTACACTTGGGTTTGTGGTAGTCTCACAAATTGCTCCATGAGACTCGTAGTGGGAAGCGCAATCCAAAGCAATGACAACTGACAGCGCCTGTCATTGGGCATGCTGCGATTACCTGCAGATGATTGCTTATGGACGCAAACTATGGACGCAAACTGTTTGTATGAAACAGCAAGTGTGAATGGGCCTTAGGAATGAAGAACAAATCACTACTGAATCTCCTCCAAATTGAAGCCAAGGTCCCACCGTGTTATTGCCTTAATGCGTGTTATGCTGTGTGTTTCCTCCACATTTTGTTTAGGCAGCCTATTCATTTCAAATCGTCGACCAACACGCTCCAGCATAGTGAAAACTGCACTTGACCCTTTTCGGGAATGCAATATGCAGCAAAATACAATAGTACATGGTCGCAGCTTAGGTGTGTTGTCTTCGTGTGTTGAGGCGCCATTCTAAATGATTTGTATCTGGTGTACTGATGCACATAAACGTAAGTTACCCCATAGGGCCCATTTACACTGTTGTGGTCTTGTGACATGCGTTAATGTATGAGCGTTATCACACGATATGCTGTACATTATCATGTGTTGCATTAAGGCAGTCTATTTGAATGGGCTGGCAACGCAGCATACCACAATGTACAGTAGTGCATTACTATGTGTTGCAGATGCATTGGGAGGTGCATTTGGGTGCAATTAGGAATAATTTGCACTGCACTGTAAAGGTGCCCACGCACCTTGTGATAATCGTACGATAATCGCGGGAAATCCCGCGATCGTATGATTATCATAAGGTGTGTGGAAGCCGTGCAACCTCTACTACTGTAAGGTTGCACGACTTTTATCTTACGAACATGTTCGAAAACCCGCCAAGAATCGTACGATTTTCGGTGGGCGTATAGCATGTTCGTAAGATAAAAGCCGGATGGGGTGGTGTGCGCAAGCGCACACTGCCCGTTCGACATTGCGGTCATCGGAAGCCCACCCCTCAGCGGTGCGGGCTTGCGATCATCGCAGTATGATCTGCCTGTCCAAGATAGGCAGATCGTACATTTTTTAAATTACCTTACGACCATCGCAAGACAAAAGTCTTGCAATGGTTGTAAGTCGTGTGCCCAGCCTAACACACATTAGCGTGCATTGCGGTAACTACGGCACCCCAATATGCAGTTCCCTGACCGATCCACTGAGTTCTGAAAATTAATTTTGTTATTATAGGATGGCTAACTAAAAATGTTATATATTATATTAAACTAAAAAATTAAGAACACGCAATTGTAACTAGGATAGCTTTGAGAACTCTTTTTATATGTAGTTCTAAAGTAAACCTCTAGAGGTCAGCCTATCCCTATTTAAAAAAATGATCATCCAAATATGCATTGTGTACAGTACAGTAGAACACAGAAGTCACATATTTTCCTCATCACTCAAATTATTAGTTAAATGATCTCTCTGATTTCCATGCAGCATATTAAAATGTCTAAGTAGGCTAATTTTGCGAGTTGCATAAAAGTCCGCTTTCAAGAAAGTCAGACCTTCTGTAATAAAGAAATGCAATTGTCACTAATAGTTATTCCAGCCTCATTATCTGGTAATCATGGAACCCACCCATCAAATACACGCCGACATATGATCCCTCTACAGATATTGTATGCCCTCAAATACCCTCAAACTATCTTTATTCCTTGTGTGCAAAAGCCACAGTATGTTATATCATATATATAGTGCAAGGCCTGAAACTCTTATTGTTTAATAATAATCAATGTCCCCCAATGTACTTGTTTTTATTGCCTTGCTTACTCCTTGCTTCTTAAAATGTATTTTGAAGTGATTTGCATTTTGTGTCTTGCTAATAATCCTGGGTCTGTCGGTAAAATTCCTCAATTAAGTTTCCTTCTCAAAATGTATGACTGTTCTTTGCGATTATGTATTTTACTTAAACCCCAGATTTGTTTGAATATCATTTTATCAGTGTAATAATTTTCTCTTTTTCTATACTTAAAAGAGAACTATGGGGTAAGTGTTTTTCCCCATAGTTCTCTTAAGGCTCACGGGAGGACATATACCAATGTTCTCCCATGACCCAAAGCTCAGTAAATCTCGAGGTATAGCTTGCGGTATACTGAGACTGCCGCAGCCATGATGGATCCCGAGAATGCTGTCGAGATTCACACACCTGCATGAGTGACAGCTGGCTTTGCCTATCTAGAGGCAGAGCCAGCTGTACCCACCCCCTCCCCTGTCTGTTCCTCCTGTCAGTGCTGGAGGATCGGAGCGGGGAGGGAGGAATCCCTACCGGGAGCCGTGACTGACAGTCACTGCTCTCTGCAGGGAGATGATCGAGAAGTGAGCAAGCGACGGTATGTGTTCGCTCACTTCCCAATCTATTGAGCTGACGTGTGACAGTTTCATTGTCACACGTCGGCTCGAGCTATGAGGATAAGTGATTTTCACTCACCTCATAGTTCTCCTTTACAGTTAAACTCTAGGCAACCAGATAAAGGCACAGATGAAACACATATATGGTATGTTTGCACGCACATGGGTGACACCTTTGACCAAATACGGTCATGATCATATTTGGTCAATGATGTCACCCAGGATTCCCAGGTGGTTTGTTTTACAAACAGCAGCCAAGGATTCACATGGGTGAACTGGCCAAATATTGACAGTTTAGAGGTTTGCCAAGCTGAGAACAGGTGAGTTTGGGTTGTACTCACATTCAGTCTGAAACCTTAGCTTATCCCTAGGAGCTAACTTACCTTCACTTTGGTATCATACAATATGTACTCATACACAGTTAAGACCTCCCCTGTGTTTGAGAATGCACCAAAAATAGTGAAAATGGCAAACCCTGATTCAGTTTATGACTATCTAGAGAGGTAGAAGGGGTATTTTAATAGAAGAACAAAACACAAGATTCTCAGCACCAACCAAGCAGTAAATGTTTAGCAGGATAGAAATGTTCTACTGGGAACTGGACTGTGTAAACTAGTAGATATGTAAATTTTGTTTTGTTCCGAAAGGATATTCTTACAAATTTTGTTTAATTCAGACATTCAGGTGCATCCAAATTTCTGAATTTGAACGCGTCCAAATGTGAACGAATTCCGAATCTTCCTTTAGCAAAAATTCGGACCTGTCTGAATTTCATTTAAAAAAAACTAAATTTAACATGTGACTGTTCTCTGGCCAATCAGGTATTTTTTTAGCTGTTGGGGGTTGCATTACTGGCACGGTCATGTGACATCCTGTTGTGGATCTCAAAAATTCGGAAGGAAACAAAATCCGAATAACGAACCAAATCGAATTTCGGATCCAAAATCCAAAAATCAAAAGAAGTAAAAATCCGAATCGAACCGAAACTAAGCACATTTTTTTGAGGTTACATGTCTATAGACTAGTACTATTATAAAGTTGCTGCAGACTGGCCAAGTAAGAATCAAGTTACTTACACTTACTCTTTAAAATATTTTTCACTGCTACAGTTGATTAACACTGGTCATCAGAGCGTTTTATGTAATAATTAAGATGGACTGCTATCTTATGGTCTTTCTTTTTCCATATTATGGCCTTCAACAACACTTTTTAAGATGTATGACACATATTTAACAACCTGTGTTGTGAACATGCATCATCTAGACTGCTTTTGTCCTCCAGGAATACACACGTGCATGCTTTTTTACATAATTTATTCTCTGAAGTCTTCAAGGTGTTAGTGTCCTGTTATATTTGAAAATCATCAATCTATTGCTGTTAATTGCATGAAAAAAACCTGTCTTGAGTAGCTAATGCAGCAATATACATTGCTCAGTTACAGGAATTACATGAAAATATACACAGAAGTTAGGGTATAGTTTTTCAGCGCACAATATTTCTGCATTTCACAAGGTAGCTATTAGCTGTCATTAAAAGCATATTAATGATATGCAGTGAAATGATATGAAATGCATTATGGAGATTAAAGTGAGCTTACAATAATTTTTTGCATCAAAAATTTTTAACAATTATTGTAATCTGTAATCTCGTGGGAGGGATTTCTCCTTTTTTTTATGTTTTGGTGACATAACAGGAATTCAATTGATTTCCTTCAAATAAAGAGGATATCTTATCTGTGAAATAACAAATCCCCCTTTATTTTACTTTATGGTGAAATTTCCCCTACTTTCTGTCTTGATCGCAAGTGTTCATTGTGAATTGCATCCAAATGCATTGTATAGGAGAGCCCAATGTACAATGAACTGCATTACACCACAACCCATATACGATGCATTGTGGTGTTAATAAAAGGGTCATGCCTGTGTTTTCATCCATTGTGGTGCATTGGAAGCCCATTTATAGAGAATGGGTTGCTTCAACGCAATGCATGTCAACCGCAACGGACCGCTTAAGTGGGAATGGGCCCTAAAAGTCATCCCCTCCCTCTGTGCAAATCTAAACCCATCTATCTACCCCATATAACTGAATAGGGCTTTATTGCACGTGCGTATGAAGAAATTGGCTGGACAAATGATGCGAAAGCCTGGGGACCCAATACCAGATCTCAGGGATAGTTAGATTTGCACACTCGTGGTGGGTGGGGTGCGGGTAAGCAAAATGTAAAAAATATATATTTTGGAAAGTTTACTTACACTTTAAAATGACATGACACCACTCAAGACATGACAAATCCACACTCCAGACCTGATACATTGCTGATTTGCCTTCAAAACCTTACAATTCTTGGTCAGTTGGGTGACTTCTTGGCTTGCATGGGTTTTAGTGAAAATATGTCAGTGAATGGTAACTGCCTGCATGTTATAATGATGCTTTGGCTTTAAAAACCCTATTTCACTTTAATTTTTTTTCAAGGTGCCCCAGCCTTTAAAAAAATTAATACAAGAACTCTGGCTGCAATACGTACCTCCTCCCCTGCACTGTCCCTCACAGCCTCACCACCGCCTCTCTGGGCTAATACCAGTCCTCTTCCAAGTAGAATGACACTCACCATTAATCAGCTGTGAGCACAGAGTATCATGGACCTACCCATTTATATAGAGGAAAGTTCTGGTGTTGGACATTTTTTACTAATAAGAGTTAAGTATAGAGATAAGAAACTCCATCTTTTTTTCTTAATAGTTTTATTGATGTCAACCCAGCAAGTATCATTTTTAGAGGGAAATGAAAACAATGGCAGCTCACATATTTTCTCTTATGACAGGTGTAGTTTAAAGCAATAGAAAATAACACATCTACACTTCATGTACAAATCCCTAGGGTTTTGATCACAGAATCTCATAAAGCGACGTTTCATTAAATTCTATGGGCTCACCACTGTGCAATGCAGTTGTATTGCATCTCACTGCGGTGCGCTTAAAAAAAAAAAAAAAAAAAAACTACTGCAAACAGTGGTGAGAACTGTTACCACCCATGACAAGGCAAATTGCTTGGTCTTGCATTTGGGCTGCCCTGAAAAAAATGGACAGCCCAATCTAAATGCAGATGATGTGAACGAGCCCTAAAGGTGTTAAAGTGTATGTGTAAACCCTAAATATATTTGTCAGTATGTTTTGCATCTCAGTGTGCACAAATTAAATGTTTCTAAATCTGTTGCACATTTTCTTACCTGAAGACCCTGCCAGCGACAGCACTTCCTGTTGCAGACTAACAACACTAAACCTCTTCCTTACATTTAGCAGCATGTATCCTCCTTCGATTGGCTGTTGGGATACATATTAGGTAAATCGGATATAAGAAGCTTGCATGGCAGGCTGACAATGCATTTGCAAGGCTGTGGCTTAGTACTGTCAGCCTGCAACAGGTGCTGCTGCTAGTGGGATATCAGGGTAAAAAGGATATTTGCCAACAGATTCACAAAAATATTTGCTTAAGAAAATGTGTATGTATACAGTGAGGTATACGGTAATACTAAACATACTAAAAAATAGATGTGCATACATCTATACATACACTTTCAGCTGCCAGATTTGAAGAATATCCTCTGTATTGTGCTGTAATGGTTGCTAATGTACTGTCAGTTATAATTTAACTTTACTCTGCCAATGGCTTACACAAATCAGCTGCATTATCATTTAGATGAAAAAGACTAACCATCAATGTTGACGTGACTACGTTAATTAAGCAAATATACACATACTTGGTGTAAAATGCACAGAAAATTTTCTTTATCAAACCTCGGAGTCTTGCATCTTGTTTTCTGCATAGTAATATCATGTTTATTCTCATTAGATTATAAAAATGCTTATAAAGTAATCATCATTACTCCTACTGAATCTAGTTAGTATGTAAATGTTGTATTTTTTCCATTTTTGCTGAATTTATGTGTCACTCACAGTACATGAAAAAGCAAAATAACTTTATAGATGTATTATTATTCAAAGCCACCAAAGAGGTCTTACTGGTGATTAGTGTAGTACACCTCGAGGTATGTGAGACGTGAATCAGTTCGTCTGTTTGAAAAATGTACCTTCCAAATAATAAGCTCTTTTGTATTCACAATCAATATATTGAGCAGAAGCAATGTAATATTGATATAAAATCCTCTACAAAAGGTCCTAAATTAACTTTCATTGTTGAAAGAATGTATTTCTTTTCCAGATCGATGCTGCCCTAAGCCATCTGAGAGACATATACATATCTCTTGTTAAAATATATATATATATATATAATAATTGTTCATATGATAATCATGAGTCTTATTACTTTATACTTGCTATGGAATGGGTAAGAACTTAGACTGCAAGGTTTGTGAGTGCTGAAAATTAATCACACCATTAGCACACATCAGTCAAATTGACAATAATATCATCTGGGCATTACTCAACAGCACAAAGTCTCATACTTAAAGGGCCACTTAATTTAAAAATAAAAACAATATATATAACAATACAATCAAACAACAAAAAACCTAGAATAAAGAAAAAGGAAGGAGATAAAAAGTGAGCTTACGAGGAGGTCCTATAGACTAACAGAATGAGTAAGAGAAAGGACCTAGGAGAACATACATTGACTAATGTTGAAAGTAATCACAGGAGGCTAGTGATGAGTGTATGACCAATTAAGATTAAATGATGACAATGTTCCTGTACAGAAGCCCTAGTTAGGGCCTGCTGACATAGTACAGCATGTGTATGTTACTGAAGGCATTAATATTACCCTAGTAATCTTGGTAGATTTAGGTAGTGTCACATACAAATGTTAATTAAATGCTATTGTTACCTTTTGAGTGCCAAGCACAAGTGTTATGGAGCGAAGAAATTCATCTTATATGCCTCTACTTCTCAGATACTGGGATTCCATATTTCAGTCAATCAACACCCTATTTTCACGTACCCTACAATTAGACCCAAAAATAGGAATATTTAGCATTTTACCTAACACCATAGAGTCAGCCTAAATCTGAATACCCATTACTAGGCAGCACTTCATAGCCTGTACGTTGATAGCTCAACCACCTAGCCTTGCCATTACCAAAGGAAATCTACTGTTAGCTTTCTACTAGGTAGAGAGGAACTTACTATACCTATCAACAGAGAGAATGCCCACAAATATTTTACACGGTCTGAGAGATCTGGTTGAACTCAACAACGCATGCCCCACTCAGCTACACTACAGACTGACTATTATGCTGAGACTTACTATATCGAGAGTAGATCAGGAACCACACTGCATGATCCAGTGTTTAAAACTGATTTAATTCAATCTCTAAATAAGATAGTTGATACAGTCTTTTTAAATCCCAAAGTACTCAACCATAGTACTTATCAGTGTAACAGAGATATACCATCTAATAAATGTACCTGGTGATATACTGAGGCTCCAATTCCACAGTTCCACAGCTCTAAAGTTGTTAAAAATGTATATTTGATGTGGTGGAATGGAAGAGGAGACACAAAAAAAACCCTACTTCGACTTGAATAAAAATTATTTGTTTTAATAAAACCCAACCAAACTTTAGAGAAATGTGAGCTAGAACAGAAATGAATGATATGAGTACTCTAGCTATACTTTAAGAGAGTGTTATGGCTACAAATACAGGTGAAACTCGAATAATTAGAATATCGTGCAAAGTTCATTTATTTCACTAATGCAACTTAAAAGGTGAAACTAATATATGAGATAGACTCATTACATGCAAAGCAAGATAGTTCAAGCCGTGATTTGTTATAATTGTGATGATTATGGCTTACAGCTCATGAAAACCCCAAGAACCCCAAATCCACAACCTCAAAAAAGTAGATTATTACATGCAATTAATAAAACAAGGATTGTACATAGAACAATATCGGACCTCTGAAAAGTACAAGCATGCATATGTACTCAGTACTTGGTTTGGGCCCCTTTTGCAGCACTTACTGCAATTACTTTTGCACGATATTCTAATTATTCGAGTTTCACCTGTATGTTTCACATAGTTACAGAACAGGATTGTGTTTTTGTTGCTGAAAATAAATGAAATATGCCTATTAAACTATTTGACAATAATTGTAATTCTCTGTGTTTACAACTGTATATCTTTCCCCCAATTAATTGGGGAACTAATTTCCCAACTGTTCCTTTTGCGGAACTAAGACAGTTGTTAGAACTGACAAATGGATACTCAAATTCAACTGTTTTAACACTTCCATTTTTTTGAATATCATTTTTTAAAGCTGAACTCTGTGATTAACAAATATTGTCTAAATACGAGAGGCATCTATATTCTTACTTAATTCTTGGGGTTCTGTGTGTATTTCTATCTATGCATTCATCCAACACTAAACTTTGGGGCTCGTTTACTAAAGAAAAATAGGCTATTCACTTTGCAAGGGGATTTTCCTTTAGCTTAGTTAATGTGGGGAAAAAAATCACTTTGCATAGAATACCCAATCATGTGCAAGGAAAAAAAACACTATTTTTGCTTGCACATGATTAGATGATGGATGCTAAGCTAAGGAAAAATTCCCCTGCAAAGTAAACAGCCTACATGTCCTTAGTAAATCAACCTCTTTGCCTATGTGCAAGATCTTCCTGTAATAAATACCAGTCAGTGCTGCTTTCTCTCTCCTTGTTCAGGATGATTGGTCTTGTATCAGCCCCCTCCTCTAGTTTTCTTCAGGCAGTCTTTAAGTTGGTGGACCTGCTGGGCCCCTTCCACAGCTCTGCTCTCTGGGCAGGCTGTGCAGGACAGTAATGGTTTCACTCCCACTCTTACAACATAATAACTTGTGTTTCAAAGGCATTCAGTGCACACAAAGTAGATTTATATCCTTTAAGTTTTTGTGCCTGGAGTTCAACTTTAAGATTTGCTTCAGCCTATTGAATAAAGTTCTGTGTCGACAGGCTTTTATTCATGTCGGAGGGGCATTTTGATAAAACCAAGACCTGCTTGAAGCAAGTCAAATGCAGGTTAGGAGAGGGTCAACTGCAGGTCAAATGCACCTGCAATGCATTCTATATGATCTCAGAAGTGTCTCAAACTAAAGTCAAATTGATGCCATCCACACAAACCCAAAGCCCATCAATACAGGCCCTAAAGCAAATTACATCTACCATGCCAAATTGCGTCCCCTAGGTCAGGGGTAGGCAAACTCTAACCCTCCAGCTGCGGTACAACTACAAATTCCATTAGGCATTGCAAGACATAGACAGCCACAGGCATAACTCCCAGAGGCAGATGCATGATGGAATTTGATCTTTCACCACAGCTGGAGTGCCAGGGTTTGCCTACCCCCTGCTCTAGCTCCTGAATCTAACAACATGAATTTTACTCTGATAATGTAATATTGGTTGTGGCCATGTCCTTGGCTTAAAGTAACATGATATAGCTCTGGTTATATATTTCTGGTAACCTTTATATTATTATTAGCTTTGGTTATCAAACTGTCATAGCATTTATTCCATGCTAAAAGTGTAATTTTGTTGCTTAATTCATCAAAGAATAATGTTTCGAGCCTTATTAGTATCTGACATGTTTCACTCACAATTTTAACACCTGCCTTTCAAGTTTCCCATATTGATGTTCGCAGTTTACTTGTCCATCAAGGAGAGCAAAGGGGTCCATACATTTTACAATTTTTATTAAATAATTGTATACAAGCTGTCTTTCGAATGAATATCAAACATTTGATGGAACATCACAATTTTCCTTTTTGATATTGTGAACAACATTTTTCAAAAGGTCGGGATGGAAAATTTTCCTTTGACCGAACAAAAAATTGATTTATCAGCTGGGTTTTCGTTCGTAAAAAATCGTAGCAAGACCACAGCACAACCACAAAAGGAAATTATTTCCATCGTTGGTTGGTTAGTATGGCTAACAAACGATTTCCAAAATCGACATTTGACTATGCTTGATGGGGTATTCGCGCCATAATCGAACGATAATTTCCAACCAAAAATCTACTGGTGTATGGCCACCTTAAGACACCCGTGTTGTGGTTTTTGTTATCTTGCAGGCTTGGTAACTTATCTGAGAGCACCATCGCAGCCTAAGGCTCTGTTCACACATTTTCCACGTGCTAAACATAAAAACCAATACATTCAAATGTATGTTGTTCACACTTGCGCAAAGTCCGTGGGGTACAAAAGCACACATATCGCAAAAAAGTCCAAGTGCGACCTTGTGGGCAGATTCCATGCTTTCCAGCTATAGAAATAGCCACAAACTGTGGAAACCGCACGCATGCTAAAATTTGCGCATTTTCGTACCGCACGGTTTTCCTGAGCAGAAAATGCAAACGCCCAGTGTGAATGGAGCCTCAGTGAGATATGAGAAAGCATCACGTTGGTTAACTCTCCAGTATTTTTCAAAAAAAAACGAAATATTAGTGTTGAGTGCACAGACCTTTTTAGTTGCTTGTGAGAGTTAATAATCTAATATTCATTTATATTTTACATAAAAGCTGAATGCAAAAATCAATCATAATTACGTATTCTTATGCGTTTAGCTTGCTTAGCATTTCTTTGGACATTTGTATCCAGAGAATCACTTTTAAAAACTATTTGAAATATTTTATTACCAGTTTTAAGATCAGTTCATAATTAGTAGCCAGAAGGAGTGCCAGCTTGTCCACGTTAATGGTAACTGCTAAATACTTGTTTTGGTTTTCTATGTTCCTTGTTAGAGAATGGCTGCAGAGTATGTTGCCTGATGGGAGATGTGTTGAACCTCAGGTGGCTGTGAACTAGAGTCATAAAACAGCTGTGATTGTTTAAACTCATTAAAGCTTTGTTCCATGTTAAGATACTTTCAGGAAAATGCTCTGTTATCCTTATCTTGCGCAATGCTAATCACTATTCCACCAAGTAACTCATGTTTTATTTCTGTGGATATTATAACAGATGGTAAAATTGAAGATCAGCACACAAATCATGAAACTGAACATTATGCCTCTTCAGACAGTTTAGAGGTTTGTCCTTCATCACAAAAAATTATTCTCAGCACCATCAGAAATGAATCAAGGTATGTTCCCTGTAAAGTGTAAGTATTGCATTGCAAGAAATAAGTAATTGCAGCACACTTAGCTATTGATGTGCAGATTCTTAACAGATTTGCTTTCTGATTTGAGTTTAATGAGAAAATCTGTTCAATATAACTTCTTGACTTGAGTGTGTGAGTATATCAGCAATATTAACACAGTTTCTGTTGATAAAGTATTTTGGCACTCATCAAATGGTTAAAATAATATTTCATATTTATATTTGTTTTAGATTTGTGGCCACTGCATCATTTTTGCAAGGGAGTGCTTGGCACTTATCATAGCTGCAATTATATTTCTTAAACAATACAAATCAATATAAATGATTTAGTTAGGAGCATAATTTAAACCTGAGAAAACGTTTTTCCGTACCCTGTTTGGCTGCTATATAGAGGAGAATATTCAGGCAAGTTGTGTGTGTGTGTATATGATTGTTTTCATGCATCCAGGTCTTTTGGACATGGTATGACTAGCAATAGTTAGTCAAAAATAACTGGACCTATTCTGTAATGTTCAAGACTTTTTACAACTCATCCAAGTGGCTTCCTTAATTCTAAGAAGTATCAGGAATATACCTCTGCATTTAAAACCATGTGGTTTCATTAACCTGAATCCAGTCTCTATAGTGTCATGACATGTGTCAAAGAAGATGCTGATTGTCCCAAAACAGTTTTTTCCTAAAACAGTTACATAGCTAAAGCTGTACATTGCCAAACTGTCAGGTTAAATATGCTGTAACACCATAATATGTGGGTGACAGATGGTGTTAAAGACTGAATCCACTATAGGGATATTTTCTCCAGTTAGATATAGATTGCCTTTTTCGATTCAATGATTTCTATTAATGTTTTTACATGAAAAAGCGTTGTAAGGCACAATAGAAAACAATCCAGATATTGACAATAAAGATGGTGACAAATAGTTATGGAGTAATATATCCATGCAGAATACAGGACACTCATAAGAATGTATGCTGACAATATTATGGTAGCCAATTGGTAGTGGATATGGCCGTTCTTCAACAGTGTGAATCTCCCAAATGGTTATTTATGCAGCCATCAACCATAAAAGATTGAATGTTCCTAGAACAAATTAGTAAATAGTAAGGAAAGGTAAGAAAAAAGGTAAAAAAGTATAGTAAGTGTAAGATATGTAAGATCTGTAGTAACGGGTGGCAACCACTTGTATGGAACCCAACTGCGCATAGCGTCCAACTTAAAGTTCATATAATCACAAAAGAAACGATTTCAGTTTAAATCACTGTATTCAAATTTTACTGACAGTATTATTCACAACATAGCCTCTAACTCTGTGTCATCAACCCAGAATCTGCAGCGAGCATTAAGTCACTCTCTCATCACTGGCCACAGTGCATGATACTTGCGTTTTTGTAGTGTGTGGATCCACTGAGATAGAGAGGGAGAGTCCAGGGAATACCACCGTTCCTTTAAGTGGGATGGTAGCCTCGGTTCCTGGTGTGAATGTCCACAGTAGCAGCAGTAGCTGCGTATGAGCGGTCCAAGATTGCCCAACAGTGCTGATCCAGAGTTAGAGTCCTTGGGTTGAGATTGCCCAACAGGGCTGAAGACAGAGTCTGAGTCCTTGGGTTGAGAATCAGCTCTCCAAGAGGGAACAGCTACACATGAATGGTCAGCGTCTGTATCCAACTCAATACTAAGACGCCGATCGTTTCACTACTCAGTCCTTAAGTGGACTGCAGGTGAGGAGTCGGACGACGCCCCTAGAGGGAGCGCCGCCGAGCGCCGCCCTGGGGGGAGGGGGGAACGGACAGCATGACGTCTGAGGAGTGGGCGGAGCCTTACGCCACTTCGGGAATCCGCATATTACAGTAGGGGAATAGGTGGGGAGAAAGTAAAAATAAGGCAGGAATGGGACCAAATAAAAAGTGTTGTTTACACCTTGGCTGGTTTTTAATGCTAAATACTGCATGTTGTGAAGAGATATCGTAGTCGGTAAATAAATCATAGATTTTAGTGAATTGTATTCTCAAAAGTTAAATAATGCATGAGTTATTTTACCTCTAAATTTCATAAGGTATTTAGCTCTTTTTGAGCCCCAAGTCATCAACAATCCTTTACAAGGCATGCTTTTACTATGTATGTGGAGACTCAAATCTTACTCTCCCGCCAACATTAGATAGACAGCTCTCTGCTTTCCTCTTCAGACAACATCTGACCCTTCTTTGTCATCATTATGTGGCCTCTTAATGCTTAACTCTGTTGGAAAGAGCTGAACCCAAAGAAACAGGGTTATTCACATTTTTTTACCCTCATAAGAGCTCCTCCAGAATTGATCACATTTTCATTACCACTATGCTAAGACGGGAATAGACGAAACGTTGGGTCATTGGTCAACCAGCCATTGGTCAAACAGTCGACGTTGTCAAGGGAATCCTCTTGACAAAGTCAGGGGAATCCCCTTGACAAAGTCAGAAGAGATGAAACGTTGGGGTGTTGGTCAAGCGGCAACTGGAAGTGACGTGCCGGAGGTGATTTACAGGAAGTGACGGAGCAGATATGGAGACCGCAGTTTTACGGTTCCTTCTGGCACAATACATTATACATGTTGGATTGTTTTAGCTTCTTGTGAGTGTGTTTTAATACAAATAAAGCAAATTTTAGTATAATGGTTTTACACTATTGGTGC
Organism: Nanorana parkeri; assembly: GCF_000935625.1. Lineage (NCBI taxonomy): Eukaryota > Metazoa > Chordata > Amphibia > Anura > Dicroglossidae > Nanorana > Nanorana parkeri. The sequence continues at coordinate 2,006,454 of NW_017306323.1, forward strand.
CTCGTTTCCTTCTTTTTCTGTTTACCATATGAGGAGTTGCTCAAGTGAGGAGAGACAGGACCGGAAGCAATGTTAGATGGAAGTCATCTGCATAAGTGCTAAATGCCAATCCTTAAAAATGAGGCATTCTTGTTTGGTGAGTCCTAGTCTGGTGGGGAGAGGTGTTTTGAGCACTGTTTTGAGCACTGAAACACTTGCTTTCACAATGGAGAGATTTAACTTTTTGAAGAATTTTTTTGAAGAGTTTATTTAGAACTGTTTCAGGATGGATTAATCTTCATGGAATTTACACCTTGTCTGCAGCACCTTTCTTATAATTATATTGTGCTGCGTGTGTATATATAAAACTAGTAAGCAGGATCTTACTGGCAGAAGCTGGCAGCAGGACCCTACATAAAAAGTGTAAATAAACTGAACTCATCCAGGGAATCGTACACACCCACTGCCGAGCAATCACCCTCACAATTGGTGGAGAATGCGGGCAGTTTGTTTACAATATTTACAAGCAAAATGTGCAAACACAAAAGAAAACATGTAAATAAACCCTTACCTCTTGGCAACTTACTACACACACACAGTTCTCCTGACTAATAGCTAGGTGTAACCTTGTGCTACTCCAAGCACCTAACTCCCTACTCAACAAACTGCAGCACCAACTGTATCTCACTGCACATGAATTGGGTTTTTCACCACAAAGGTAGAACCAAAGCTCCCCAGTCTATTAAGGCACACAAATTGGTTCCAGGGTGGAGTAACCTACTAAGCAGGCTGGGAGTTCTTATAGAGGCCCCAATGAGTCAGCTTGCTACCTCTAAAGGTACCCACACACCTTACAATTATCGTACGATAATCGTATGCGATCGACTTTTCGTACGACAGTCGTAACGTGTGAATAGAGTTCCCAGACCAATAGTACTGTACAATCGTACGACTTTTGACGGTCAAGCATGTTTGAAAACTTTGGTCAATCGTACGATGTTCACATGGTTGGTGGCGTTTCCGTCCATCAAAAGTCATACGATTAACACTGCGCATGCGCAAACAAAAATAATTGCGGTCAATTACCGCAATCGTCCAGGTGTTTTTTTTCTTAACTACCGCTGATTGAACCTTTTGATAATCGGGGCAGGATGGGGCCGTCGTACGAAAATCGCACGACGGTTTGATCATCAGACGAAAAGTTTTGTCCAATAATCGTAAGGTGTATGGGCACCTTAACACTCCAGCACTATCAGCACTTCCCTCTAGTGGAAAAAGTCAGTAAAGAGCCTGAATATGGGACACACATCTCTCATCCTGGATATACTGTCACTATATATATATATATATATACACACACATACACAAATTAATATAGTTTGTTTTCAACACGAATATTTAGCATCATCTTTTGTTTCTGAAAGTGCTGACAAATTCAAAATACTACAACACTACAAGATAAAGTCCTATTAGACATAAGAAACAACTATAATTTGCTTATGTTATATTTTTCCTCTTTTCTAAAGCTGTATCCAGATAATGACTGGATCAACACTGCCACCCAATCTGGATACATTTTTCCATACTAGAATTTAGTAGTTTAACATGAGCAAAAACAGTGGTGGATTGTGAAGTAAAATACAGGCAGTATTGAGATGAGGACTTCACTTTTAAAAATGTCTTCTAGTTAAAATATTGCTTTGACAGTTTGGTTTAACTTATGATTATCTGACACATACTGCAGTTGAAAGCTGATCCTTGACAGAGACAGTAAAAGCTTTACACAAAATATTACTCATCTTTTATACCTGCAAACCACAGTAAATACAGGGAAAGATGGCATGCATTTATACTTTAGCTTAGGGAGGAAGGTCCATTGGCCATTGTGATATTGTTTAACCGCTTCCCGTCCAGATCAATTTCTTGAATTTTTGTACACACATAATACAATCAGATTTTCAGACTAGAAAACAACTTAAAACCCCCAAACAATTATATATGTTCTGAACGCAGAGACCCTGTAGAATAAAACAATGCTAGTTGCAATTTTTTATGTCATAAGATATTTGCAGAAATGTTTATCAAACAATATTTTTAGTATAAGATACACTAAAATAAATTTTAGTGCACACAAACAGTGTATATATATATATATATATAATTCCGGATTTTTTGGTAAAATATAAAAGATTGTGTCATGTCAGGTAAATAGATACCAGACATGACAAGCCTTAAAATTGCGTGCGTCTGTGAAATGGCAAAAAATGACAGTACCCAAAATTGCCCATAAGCGACACTTTAACCCTTTCACTGTCACCAGTGTATGTTAAACGTTGGCGGCAGCAGCAGCCCCCTGTAAACGGACTCTGAGTCTTCTTACCCATGTAAAGCGTTGGCTTTAGACTGTAAGCGATTCTGGTGGCTTTAAAGCTTCCAGGGGCCAGCAAATGTGCGCCCTACACTCCCACCTTGCTTCCCAGGCCCTGCAGTCTCTCCTGCGGGCCCGGGACCAGCATCGCGGGTGTTGGCAGGGAGAGACACTAGCGAAAATCCCTGTTGAATGAAACCAGAAGTGAAGATTGTTTCATCACTTCATGTTTCTGAGCTGTCAGATCAGCTTCAGTGGGCTGCAAAGGTGACATCAGGGTCTAATTGGCACCTGTCACCACTAAAGTGCTATCACATAGTGCTAAAGTGTTTTCTCATAGGGGGCTTGTGAGCCCTACATGTAATACCAAAGAAGTTATGTAAAAAAAAAAAGTAAAAAAAATAAAGTTAAAGTCCCCCGTCCCTGAATATATGCACATACTGATGCAAACATGTGTTGAGTGCACCCATATATGAAAACGACAACTGTGCCACACATGTTAGTTATTGGCACATGCACCGGAGTGAGAGCAATAATTCTAGGGCAATTCAAGGTTAACTCTAAATTGATGACCTGTGCAGGCTTTTAAGGAGTCTCCTATGGACAATTTTGTGTACTGTAGTTTTTTGCCATTCCACAGGCGCAAACAATTTAAGCTTGGCATGTTGGGTATCTATTTACTCTGCACAACCTCCTCTTTAAGATTTAAAAAAAAAAATGGGTTTGATAAAGAGTTGCGCTAATATCATGCAATATACAAAATTGCAAATTACACAGTTTTATTCTAAAGGATCTTTAAAAGAGATAAAAGCATTTACCCTTTTTTTATAAGTTTAGAGTTATCAGTGAGTGATGGCCCTAGAATTATCACTTCGATGTTTGCGGTGATATGTAACATGTGTGACACAATTGCCATTTTTGCACATAAGTGCAACCAATGTGTGTTTTCATTTTTATGTGCTTGTATCTGGGGGCTGTCATTTTTTTTTGTGTTTTCATTATTATATATACATAGTTACATAGTTAGTCAGGTTGAAAAAAGACACATGTCCATCGAGTTCAACTTATAGAGATATGAAAAAAAAAAAAGAAGAAGAAAAGCCTAAACAGAACGCTATGCCCTCAATTACCCACTGTTAAATCAGAGGAAGGCAAACAAAATCCCTATAAAGTAGGTATGCACCGATACCTGTAATGCGGTATCGAGTACCGATATTTTTTTTCCGGTGCTCGCCGATACCGAATACCAATACCGGAAGTCCCATTTAAGGAATCTAGGCGGCGTGTAATGACTCGCCACCTGGCTTCCTGATTAGACGGGAAGCCGGGCAGCATGTAAAGACTCACCACCCTGCTTGCCGATTAGCAGGGAAGCCGTCCCCATGCTTCTCGTCACTAGGTAACGAGGGAGCATGAACCCGGTCCGACCAATCAGAACGGCACCAGCTTCTGACCAATCAGCAAGCCGGGCAGCGTGTAATGATGCACTGTCCAGCTTCCTGATACCGGAAGTATTGGGCTAGGCATCGGAGCATTTGTGTACTCGCCCAAATACTCTACATTGGCACTGGTACCGATACTAGTATCAGTATCGGTGCATCCCTACTAAAAAAGCATGGTTCAATTTGCTCCAACAAGGGAAAACAATTCCTTCCAATCTCTGATGCTTAATATACACCTATAATAACTCCAGTAATATTCTGTGCATTTAGGAATTCATCCAGATTTTTTTTTTAAACAATTAACTGAGCTAGATGCAAAAGAGTGCCCGCTTGTCCTTTGCAGTGACCTTAAAGTGAATAATGTAACTATATGGAACTTTTTTTACACTTAACTTTATTGCTACCACATAGGGGGGCTCACAAGCCCAACAATGTTGAAAAGAGAGTCAGAAATAACAATACTATATCTACTACAGAGTTTCACATAAACAACGGGGTATTCTGGGGGAAGGGCGTAAAACAAGACAATATGATTTTATGAGGAGGCCAAGGTACCACTGTGTGACCATGGTAACCTCTCTAAGGCAACTAGAGTCCAATCAGGTGGCTTGAGAGAAGGCTGTAAATGGGTCAGGAGCCTGAGGCTTGCTCCAAACCTGACCCAATGTCTAAAATACAGTATATTCAACCATACAAAACCCTAGAATATTAGGCACTGACCATAAATTAATAACAGACCAGGTTATGCAGATATGGTTGTTATATTGTCTCTTGTGGAAATCCAAACTGTGTCTATAAGGAGATGCAAAACATTACTTATCAGTCCAGGCTTATAGAACAGAAATTGTAACTCAGATTCAAAAACAAGCAGGAAAAGTGTGGGGGGAAAGAGGGAAGGGAATTAAGAAAAATAGCAGGGCAGGTCATAGTCACCACAAATGCATAACGCTCTTTCACAATTGGTGAGGGGTAGGCATCTGATATTTAGAAGAATCACTCCCTTCTCATCATTGTAATAAAGTTGACATAGAATATCTCATGGTATTTCTATTGGTGGGTTTAGCAGTGGCCGCTCTTTCCAAGACTGTGTTTAGGATTCTTCTAACAGTTTCAGCTAGGTCAGGGTGACTGGTGCCTTCAGAAAGGCCTATTATACACTAGCAGTTACATTAGGACCTGTTTTCCTGTTCCTCTATCTTGAACATGGGGGATCTGAGGAGGGAACTGTGTTTGTTACATTTTTGCTGTATCTATCTCAAGGTCCTTGAAAACACCTTTTACATTGCTGTCCTTCACATTCCAGTTGACCCACCTCTCTGGACTTTGCTGGAGATCCCCTACATGCATCCATGCTCACTTTCCTCCATTCCCTGGCTCCCCCCCACCCACTGCCCTCTGCACCTTAGTCCTCTCCTCACCCATACCCTGCGGGCATGGGATTCAACTAAATATGCAGCCTCCTTAATATCCTCACACCTGCCCTTCACCACTCTCCTAGGGAACCCTATGTTCCCTCCGGCGATGGGACAGTCCATCAGCCTTTTCCTGGTGGCAAACGCACAGTTACACCACTCTCTTTAATTTTCTACAGGACACTAGGCTGCTCCACTGGGACGCCTTAGTGGCCAAATCTCAACCACCCTCTAGGGAAATATTCAGGTTCATCTAAATAAGGCATTGGATTCAAACCCTACCCCAAAACTCATCCGCCTCCCGATCTTTTACCTCCTTTGAGCGCATATGTCTCTGTACCCCCAGATCCCCGAACCTCATCTCCATCCTATACTCCCAGCTCAACACTCTTTCCTCCACCACCACTCACCGGTATGTCACAAATTGGCAGTGGGATCTCCACCATGCTAAACCCTTAGAAGAGTGGGAGTCGATTTGGGATGCAGTCTCCAGGTGCTCTCGCAACAGGAAGCGGCCTATAAGGTGTTTTCTAGGTGGTACCTTGTGCCCTCTCGCCTCTGCCACCTCCACCCGACTTGCTCTAACACTTGCTTCAGAGGATGTAATGCAGTGGGCGATGTCATGCATAACTGGCGGACGTGCCCCTTTGTGGCCGGGTGTCAAGGTACCATGCACAGGCGTCCTCACAGCACATGCAGGTACCCATGCAGGATGACCAAATTAATATGACCACACTGGATGAGGTTATGCACAAGGTTTATTTGTTACACAGCAAACAAAACTACAAACCTCCTCAACCCCCCACAGGTTTAGCAGTGAAGGAACAAAACCACGGTTGGAACAAACACACCTACAGCCAGGGGGAACAGCAACAAGGAGGGGTAACAGGACTGCAGATAGACAGCAGGCCTCACGATACAGGAAGAGTGGTCAGGTAACAAGCCGGGTCGTTTACAGGAGGGCAGCGCTGTACAGGAACTGGATCCAAGAAGAGTGGTCGGGTAACAAGCCGGGTCGTTAACTGGAGGGCAGCGCGGTACAGGAACAGGATCCAGGAAGAGTGGTCAGGTAACAAGCCGGGTCAGTGACAGGTTTGCAGATAGGAAGCAGGGTACAGGTAGCAGGGTTCAGGTTCCAAGGCACAGGACATGGGAGTCAGTCAGGTGCAGGCGACGCAATACTGAGTTAGCTTCCTGACTGCAGGGAGTGCCTAAATACCTTCCCTGTAACAGGTGATGGAATGATCACTCACAGCTGGGGCACACCCGCAGGTGAGTACTGAAGCTGCAGGTCCCAGCACCACCCAGTGGTGGTCTGGTTCCTGACAGTTCCTGGCTGCTGGAGACACCCGCAGGCGAGCACAGGAACTGCAGGACCTGGCTCCAGTTCTCCACCCGGTTCTGGACTAAAATTTAAAGACTGCTCTACTCTATCTTGAGCAAAGTCAATACCAAAGGATCCCTGGCAGGCCTTACTCCATGCTAAAATCCCACAACTTACACGGCCCCAATGGCAACTGGCAAAATACATATTTTTAGCACCTAAGCAAACTACAGCTCACTCATGGAAAAAACAGGCCATTCCTTATCCTGAATTTCACCAACGTGTACAGGGATTTTTTGTTAACGAACATCTCTCTAGCATACTAATGGACACAAGCCGGAGATTCCATACCATATGGGACCCATGGTCTTCCATTTTCCTATCTACTCTTGATCCAATAACACGAAGCCTCATTCGCTAGCTACCCATCGTACCATGGCACCCGGGCGGTAGTCACCACCCCTTCAGTTCTCTACTCTTTCTTTATTCTCTCTTCTCTTTGCCTCCCTACTGCTTTACTCAAGTCCTCTACTA
>NW_017306323.1:2013742-2037162 GCF_000935625.1 Nanorana parkeri
CCCCCCCCCCCCCCCCCCTGGTTGGTTGATCCTACCATGACTCAGGCCTTTACAACCCGCCTGGTAGGCCTTTCCCCAACAGCTGAAACTTCTTATCCACAAGCAACCACATACTATTATTATTATTATTATTATTACATAGTATGTATATAGCGCCAGCAGTTTGCGCAGCGCTTTACAATGTAAGGAAGACATTACAATTACAATACAATTCAAGACAGGATGGTAAGGAGGGCCCTGCCCCTGAGGGCTTACAATCTGAAAGAGGAGGGGGAAATGATACATGAGGAGGTAGCTGTGTGGGGATGAATTGTTTGAGAATGTGATGGTTCAGTGGTTAGGTTGAGGTGGGATAGGCTTCCCTGAAGAGAAGAGTCTTCAGGGAACGCCTAAAGACAGTCAGGGTGGGAGATAGACGGACAGGTTGGGGTAAAGAGTTCCAGAGGATGGGAGAGACTCTAGAGAAGTCCTGGAGGCGAGTATGGGAGGAGTTGACTAGGGAGCTGGAAAGCAGGAGGTCTAGGGAAGAGCGGAGTGGACGGTTAGGGTGATATTTTGAGACAAGGTCTGAGATATATCCGGGGGCAGAGTTGTGGATGGCTTTATAGGTGACTGTTAATATTTTGAATTTTATCCTCTGGGCGAGTGGAAGCCAGTGGAGGGATTGGCAGAGGGGGGTTGCAGACACTGAGCGGTTGGTAAGGTGAATGAGTCTGGCAGCTGCATTCATGATAGACTGAAGGGGGGATATCCTGTGTAGTGGAAGGCCAATGAGGAGGGAGTTACAATAGTCAAGACGAGAGATAACAAGTGAGTGTATGAGTAGTTTTGCGGTGTCATTGGTGAGGAAGGGGCGTATTTTTGAGATGTTACGAAGGTGAAGGCGGCAGGATTTGGATAGTGATTGGATGTGTGGAAGAAAGGTGAGGTCCGAGTCAAGGATGACACCTAGGACCTTGGCATTGGAGGAGGGGTGGATAGTTGTGTTATCAATCTCAACTGAAATGTTGGGGGAAGGTGCACGGGTAGGAGGAAATATCAAGAGCTCAGTTTTTGAAAGATTGAGTTTTAAGAAATGTTGTGACATCCAGATGGATATGTCAGTTAGTAGATTAGTGACCCGAGAGGAAACAGAGGGGGTGTAGATAGAGAAGAGAAGGGGTCCAAGGACAGAGCCTTGGGGGACCCCTACAGAAAGAGGAAGAGGGGGAGGAGTTAGAATTGTAGGTGTTACTAAAGGAGCGCATAGATAAGTAGGAGGAGAACCACGAGAGAGCGGAGTCTTGTAGGCCAAGCGAGTGGAGTTTTTTGAGGAGCAGCGGATGGTCAACAGTGTCAAAAGCAGCAGAGAGGTCTAATAGCAAGAGTAAGGAATAGTGGCCGTTGTTTTTAGCTGTTATTAGGTCATTGGTGAGTTTTAGGAGGGCTGTTTCAGTGGAGTGTTGAGGGCGAAAGTCGGACTGAAAGGAGTCCAAAAGGTTGTTATTAGCGAGGCGGCAACTCAGGGGGTTGTAGATAAGCCGTTCTAGTAGTTCATACTATAATGAGCATCAGTGGCAACCAGCCCTTTTTTTACACGTGGGTTGGGTGTGGGTCTAGAGAGCAGACTTTGCAACTTTGCATTTTGATGTAACCATTTTAAACAAAAAGACAATCAGACACATTTATTTAACTACTAGTGCAAATGAAAGAAAGTTTTGCATTTTCCTTTTTTTTGGCTAATGATTAATGTTAATAGTATACTATCTTTTACATAATTATTCTGTTGTGATTGATTTCTTATTCTATGAACCCTAGAAGTCATTAGGGGTCAAAAGCTAAATATGGCCAGAGGCCAATGAAGCAGAAACATGTTATTCCCCCACATAATCCCCCTGAGGTGCTGTGCCAATGATAGCTGTAATAATTAAATTAATTAAATTAAGCTTGTATTAAAGATTACATCAAGCTTATAAATTCTTGACATGTTCTTGACAATGTCATTTAGGTAAGAAAAAACTATCAATAAGAAACAATCAATACAGCAATAACCTGTTCACATTGTGTTTCTTTTCTTATAAAAAAAGCATGCTAGCCATAAAATACATTTTATGTAATTGGTGTTTTCTTTGTGGTAGTTTTATACTGTTTTACCATTATGCTTAGTTTTGGTTTGCATTTTGTAAATTTTCAGTGGAGTTCTCAATTGTTTTGTATGATTTACAATGTATTATATTTGACATTTGAATTAGTTTCATGGATTTAAAATAATCTGAATTGTACAACTCTATATAACTCTATATCAAATATAATTAAATAACAAACCTTTTATTTAAAATATCACACCAAAATTGGACAGAAAAATACAAATATATATTTATATATATTTATATCCAGTCATCAGTTTAGAGTTAGTAATGAATATTGGCCGAGAATTATTGCTATCACTGCCATATGCGGCGATACCTGACGTGTAGCACAGTCATTGTTTCCATACACAGGTGCACCCGACTTGTTTTTCCGTTAGTATGCGCATGTTCGCAGGGTCTTTTTGGGGGGTATTTTTAATTTAATTTAACTTTGTGTTTTACTTCATTGCTGTCACATGACAGGTTCTCTTTAAGGTGACATTAGGGGTCTAGAAGACCCCTAGTTTCACCTTTCCACTTCACTGGGGAATGACAGCTGCCTGTTGAGGCAGCTAAATGTAAACACAGCAGGCAGTGGCTGCAAGCAATAGCCAGCCTGCTATTGGTTATTTTAAACTGCAATAGCCAATAGCAGGCTGGTTATTGCACACGCCCACTGCCTTCTGTCAATCAGAGGAGGGAACTGAAGGAGAAAGCCTGCAGCTTTAGAGGAGGATCACCGACATCATCAGAGGAGGGGGGGGGCATTAGAGGCCCATGGGGGGCATTGGAGGCGTGGGGGCATCTGAGGCATGGGGCAGCAGAGGATCGGGGCAGCATCACCGAAATGCAGAGGCACAGTGGTCTCTACTCCCTGCTGGGTGCAGGCTGCAGTGCTCTGTGTAGGGTAGGGTACACAGACCACAGCATGCAGCGGCTCCCAGCGGGGCAAAGCAAGCGCCAGCAACAAATCAAAAATCAACTAATCGTTAATGAGAATCATTGACAACTATTCATATTATCAATAATTATCAATTGAAACGATTTGTTGTTGCAGCCTTAGAGTGGTGGCTATATTGCAACACACATGGGGACCAAGAGTAGCCACCCTCCAGAAGGAAGGACAGTGTCCGTATGTATTCAGAGATGATTTGAGTATCTACAGCTGAGTGATGCACAAATATGATACAGTTTTGTTAATCCACAAGGTACTTGAATGCATTTTTAAGGTTTAACTCCTGAATTTAATGTCACTTTATTAATGCTATTTTCTGTGCCTCATTAGGATGGCAGTGTGTCAGCTAGTTCGAAAGTTTGGGTATTTACAACAGATCTAGTGAAAAACCTAAATTCATGTTGACATGTTGTTCCTTACTGGGAAGTAAAAGTTCCCCAGCATTTATTTGCGAAGGCTCCATTCCATTACTGCAGATCTCTGTTTTCTGTCACCAGCTGTTTCTGGAATTCACTTTTACTCTGTCCTCTACTGTTTGTGTCCTACTTGGTTTATCACAGGAGACAGGTTAAGATATTGTTTCATCTGAATAAAATGTATTTGTTCAATGTGCTGCACACTGTTTTCCTTAGGCCATCACTCTTTGACATGAATACACTTGGGCAGGGACTATAGAAGCTTGTTAGTGGGCCAGTGCCATCCTAACAGATGGATATTGGTATCAACAGCTAGGAAGCCAGACATGTGTAGCTACTGTGATTTAGGGAGAGGCTCCCAGACGTCAGAGCGCCAGCAGATGTCTGTGCTAAAATGATGTGTTGTAAACGTGAAGAAATGACTGTTATTGTAAAAACATTCTCCCAGATTCCCTTTCTTCTGCAGGCAGGTAATATAAAATATGTGTAACCAAGAAGTTAATTAATTGCAGGTATACACAGTGTACGCTTCCGATATTTGTTCTACGCTGTTTTCAAACAGATAAAGTGATAGCAGTTCACGCTTCTTGATAGCTTTTATGTCTTTTTGACATTCTGTTGTTTTCACCGGTGTTATAGATTCGATATATAGTCCACTGTATAATGCATTTGAGATATTATCGTGTTACTTTGTGTTGAGGTCTTTATTGTCAGTAAGCTGAAAGTAGTCAGTGATATTTAAAGAAAGCCTGGCTGAGAAACTGTGCTGACTGTTATTGTTAAACTTTCTCATTAAAAATGCCAGTTGCATTGCATTTTATTTTTTTTCAAATAACATGTCCTGAGTGGACAAACTTCTCTATTTTTTTTTACTTGCGTTGTGATTACATGACTTTTTTTTTTTTCTTAGAGCGTGCTCTACTTTTTTTTTGTTTTAGCGCACAAGGTAGCAGTGTGAACTGGTCCCATTCACACCTATAAATGTTTGGGTTCCCTTTCATTGACATCGATTGAAAAACAGATGCAAACAGATCTGGTGTGAATGGGGCCTTACAGGCTCCGTTGCTGTCATTGACTGAAGCATGTGGGCCAGGAATTCAGACTTTCCCTATTTTATAGGTTTCCTAAAAAAAAGATTAGACTTAAAAAGAGTTAGTGACATTGAAGTCGGAATTTGTTTTACTCTCCCCTATCCTGCTGTAGGGACTTACTTTAAATGACACCTCTTAATTCGATCATCTTCTTCTTTACTGTCCTTTTCAGCTGTCCCTCCAGCGCTGGTGCGGGCCTCTGATCCAGCGCTTACTCCTCTGTCCTCCTCTCCTCAGACGTCCCACGGAGTCTGTGCGGGTGCACGCTGCTCCATAGACTTACCTTGTGTCTCTCCTAGTCTCCAGGCCGAACATCTGAAGTGCGCATTCGCCCGCCCCAAGATCCTTTGCAGCTGCCCGAGACTTCAGATGTTCGGACGGGAGTGCGCGACAAAGACACAGGTAAGTTTAGACCTGTTTGAAAAGTTTTTTTGTTTTTTTAAAATGTTTTGGCATATATCTATTGCTTCTTAGCAGTAGAAATATGCAAAAACCACTGAGGGTTTAATAACCTTTTAAGGTTAAACTGAGGTACTGAATGACAACAGCCAGTGGCTCAGAAGTTCTAACTCTTTCCCATTGTTCTAAAAATGTGTTTTTCTGTGTCCTCATTTTGGGAGACTTACAAAGTTACATAGTATTTGAGGTTGAATAAAGACATTAGTCCATCAAGTCCAACCTATTAGGATCTCATTCTAGGAGTACCTGTACCCCTGTATATTACGGTCCCTTAAGAAATCATCCAAAAGTTTCTTGAACAATTCCACATTATTTGCTGAAATCACCGCCTGTGGCAGTGAGTTCCAGACCCTAACTGATCTTACTGTGAAGAACCCCCTTCGCCCCTTGTGCTGGAATTTTTTTCCCACCAATTTTAGGTGGTGGCCTCTAGTTTTTGTAATGGAGTTAATTTTAAACAGTTTATCGCTAATGTTGCTACCACCATTGAACATTTTGTACATGGAGATCATATCCCCCCTTAATCTCCTCACCTCCAATGTGAACATGTTTAAATTTAGTAGCCTTGTCTCGTAGCTCTGGTCCTCCATACCCCTAATTACTTTGGTTGCCCTCCGCTGGACTTTTTCCAACTCAAGGACATCTTTTCTTTTCTCGCGTACTCCAGATGAGGTCGAACCAATGATCTATAATGTGACCAATGATCTATAAAGTGGCAAAATTATAGAATAGTTTCTATGCTGATAGAAAGTAAAACGAAATCCCCCCCTCCCCAACAGGGACACACACTGATAAAAACAAGACAGAGACTCTATCCCTTAGACTGGCCATACACAAATTGTTCTCAGTTACCCTATCCATGCTTTTAGCATGGATGGAAGAATCTTCCCTGCTGGCTGTCAGAATTCCCAAACAGTGATTGCACCTGATTGGCTGCAGTCATTTTTTGTCTAACAATTTACACCCAGCACCTTCAAATGTTCATTTAAAGTTTGGCTAGCCTGGTGGTGCCGACAGGGACACCCATTGCTCAAATTTCAGCCAGAAACATCCAACATTTGATTGGTGTATGGCCAGCTTTAACCTCTTTATCAAAAACAAAATACATAGATTTGCTGGTATTTGGGTTTAATTTCACTATTGGAAGAACCAAGTACAGCATCTACCCTTCTCCTCTAAAGCATTATATTTATTACCAAATACCGGAGTGCTGGACTTCAGAAGGATAATGCCTGGCATAGTTTAGATTGCTAATACACTCAATGGCCAATCCTACCACAAAGAACAGCTCTGCTAAGCATTATTTCTATCTAAAAAAGACACCGAAGATAACCCTGCTACAATTTTATAAAAGCATCATTGAAAGAACCCTCAGTCCAGCTACAGGACATTTTAAAGTAAACCAAACAAAGGCAGCAGGGTATTTTAGCTGTCTGCCCTGTTCTAAAACATAAATATACCATTCATTTATTTCCAACAATTCTGTGTGAGTGGTAGCAACAGAAGTAGGACTTTCACCTGCTAGAGGGCATGGCAGATTGCCTACATGACATAGATTGCACATTGCCCATACTCTACCTGAAGGGAAAAAAGCAAGAGCACTAATATGTACTGTACATATAAAGATGCCCACACCATAGTGCATATGATCTAATAAGCACCATTAATTGTTGTTGTATATGATGGGCAAAAAGCTACATGTCAGGCGATAGATACAGGTGCCAAGGTCACCAGCAGAAAGTAGCTTACAGGTATATGCTGAGGTGTATGACCAGGAACGGAATTGTAGTAAGCACTTAGATGGAAGGTTCATGGTGTATTCACCTCGTCAGGAATAACATTGACTGTGGTATACAGAACATACCTGACAATAGAATTAACTTCCCTATGATACTTATAAAAACATACTGTATATAAGTAAAGAAAAATTCTTGGCTGTCAACACATTAAATTGATTTAATTTCATGTGAATTATGACACAACCGCTTCCAAAGATCAGACATCTGCCTTTATCAGAGTCTGCCTGGAGGTTCCACTGAAATAATAGACAGCCAGTGCCTGAGTAGGAGTCATGTCTCCTCATGCAAACAACTGTATCATAATCCTCATCAAAAACTCCACTTTAGTTAACATTTATACAATTTATAACATCAATAGATGAGCCATATTTTACATTTAATATAATTCAAAATTAATAACCTTTCCATTTAAAAATGCAGGCAACTATTATTTTCTAAAACAAACTAAAAAACTTTGTGGGGCTACACCAGCAGGTCATAACTTACCTCCAAAGAAGCGTGTTGTACATCCTGCTGGCTGATAGTTATTGTAAAAATCTTTCCTTCAGTGAGGGAAGAATTCTCCTCAGGGGTGAACTTCCAGTACTTTATGAATTAATTACCCCCTCGGTAACAGTGAAGACTCATTGCCGTTCACCCTCTCTTCGCACCTTTCTCGCTCATTCACAAAACTCCTAGTATTATTTACATATAATGCAAGGGGTTCTGTACATTGACAAGAGCAGGGGCCCCCACAATTTTTTGTCTGGAGATCTACTTTTCAAATGATGAGCTCAATGACATCTACCAACAAAAAAACACCTGCATTCAGGGGCTGGAGGGGGCGTGGTGGTGCATTGAAGTCTCATCCGCATTGAGATCGCCCGCACCCAGAACATTAGTGCTGCAAGCACTTTTTTTGCAGATTGCACTGGACTGGAGTGTAGCTAGCTCCTTTTGCGCCCGAGACAAGAAAAAAAATGTGCCTCCCCAACAGGCGTATGACGTCACCCAGCGCCCCACCTCCAGGATTTAATTTTTTTTATTGTTTTATTATTTTTTATTTACTTTTATTTACTTTTTTTAGGGAGGCTTTGGGGAAATATTAGGGGTCTAAACAGCCCCCTGATATTTCCTTTTTAAAATAGAAAAAGAAATTGAGGACACAAAGTTCTCAATCTCTTTTTCTGCAGCCTCTGTTCTAAATTAATGGAAAGCACAGAGGCTTCCCATTCATTCAGAAAATATTTACTGCCATCCAGTTTCTGAATGTGGAGGAGCCTCTGTACAGAGTGCTACTCCCCATTGACAAACTCATGAATTAACAGGAAGTGATGTAAAGCACTTCCTGTTCATTCATAACTAGCGACACGTAGTACTATGTTTTGCAAACGTCCCCAGCACACCATAATGCTTCTAGGATCCAAAGTCGTAGATTTATTGCAAACTTATGTCAATTACACAAATTATTGTAATTGACATGAGTTTGCAATAAATCTACGACTTTGGATCCTAGAAGGATTATGGTGTGCTGGTGACCTTTCTGCAAAGTATCTGTATTTGGCGGCGACATCCGCAGTCATTCCAAGCACCCCTCCCTGATCACAAGACTTTACCGGTAAGGAGTGCAACTAGCCTTCTCTTTCACATAGTACTATGTGTCCCCAGTTATTTACAAACCCTGGAGTAATCAGCTGATCGTTCCAGTGTTTGTCCTGCACAGAGGATTGGTACATATCACTGATATATACCAATCCTCCACCGCTCATCAAGGCACACAGAAGGGCTCACCCTGCAACTTCTCCTCTGGATCCCCGCTGCTCTCCTGGGCAGGGGCAGAGGGGATCCGAGGAGAACTGAAGGAAGCACTTCAGCCGCGGGGGGAGCGGTGGAGGGAGCCGCTGCAGCAGTGAGGAGAGAGACGTCGGCTGTCAGATCCTGGCCGAGCATCTCTCTCTCCTCACCGCTCGGTCATGCTGCTGTGATAGCAGCTCCATCCACTGCCCCCCCATCCCCCGCCCCTGGCTGCAGCACTTTCTTGAGGAGAAGCCCCATGGCGGGAGGACAGGACATTGCGATCTACCAGCGTTCGCTACGCGATCGACCTAATGGGCACCCCTGGACTAGAGTGATCCTGTCATTCATCGTCCAGTCACAGGACATCTTGCATTCCGTGTTTTTAATATCAGGAACTTTATAAGTGGTGGAGAAGGGGATGTGAATAGTGCCGAGCCTTCACTGTTACAGATAAGGCAGTTACCCCGTGTAGTGCTGGACATTCACCACTGTGAGGAGGATCCAACATCATTGCAGAGAGACTTTTTACACTAACCAGCAGCCAGCCAGCAAATAGGTTGCTCTTCACTGGAGGTAAGTTATGTCCCTAGTGCTATATCCCCGAAAAATGTTTTGAATTATCACTTTGACAAGTAAACTGGCTCTTTTAGTAAATAAACCCCTAAGGCCCCATTCACACTAAGCGACATACCTTTTGCAGCGGATTTGCGCGGCCGGGATAGCGCGACTTTCGGGCGACGATTCAGCGACTGTAGCGCAACCTTCCCCGTCGGGCTCCTTAAAAAAAATAGAAAAATCGTGCAAAATCAGCCGAAAAAAGGGTCCTGCTGCAGCGACAACGACGGGCGACATGGAGCTAAGACAGGGCCATTGAATAGCATTGGCCGGCGACTTCTCGCGATATTGCAAAAATGCGCGATATTGCAGTGGAAATCGTGCGATAAATCGCTTAGTGGGAATGGGGCCTAAGGCTGATCATGTGATTACCGCAGCAAGACTCTCACACTTAGCACACATGAGCAGATTAGTAATCAAATCTGCAAGACACATTGAGGGGAATTGATCAAAACTGGAGCAGACAAAATCTGGAGCAGCTGTGCGCGGCAACCAATCAGCTTCTCTCTTCAGTTTGTTAAGTTAAGATTTGAAAATAAAATGAAAGATAGAAGCTGATTGGTTGCCATGCACAGCTTCTCCAGATTTTGTCTGCTCCAGTATTGATAAATTCCCCTCATTAAATATAACTGACCTGAAGATAATTTTTTTTTCTCAGCAAAAGTGTAGTTTCACTTAATTTGTTGAGGCTCTTGAACCTTTATGTTTGTAAACGCTGTAAGTGTTTTTTTTTTTTAAATCAAGCAGTAATTCAAGTTTACTGAACTATCAAATAGCATTGTCCTGAACATTTTACAAAACAGTACCTGGATATGTTGACAACCTGGTATGTTTCATTGTATTTGATGACAACACAGACAGACATCTAATTTGGTGGTAGATGTGTCAAGAACCATACGAAACAGCTGAGCAAATGAATTGGAAAATGCTTCTGGAAGGACTTGCTGTACACTTATTATCTTTGGAGAAAGTGCATAATTATGAGAAAATTTAATTAGTGTTAGAAGAGATGGAGAGTGAGCAGCGTGTTGTGGAGACCTTTGTGTAATAGAAACACATTAAGGGCTGTGTTCTGGTATACATCTCTGAAATATCTGGAATTAGGTTGAACTAATGAGAATCATATTGTTTATTCATTTTACACTTTGTTAATTTCAGAGTAGCTTGTTTTACAGTTGTTTGTCCTCCCATTAACACAAAAACCTGCCACTCATGGGTAGTGTTTGGCTGAAGCCATTTATTATCAATCAACTATGTTTACTTTTTTCCAATCATAATGGCAACAGAAACTACCCAAATGACCCTGATCAAAGTTTACATACCCTGGTGATTTTGGCCTGATAACATGCACACAGGTTGACACAAAGGGGTGTGAATGGCTATTAAAGGGAACCATCCTCACCTGTGATCTGTTTGCATGTAATCAGTGTGCGTGTATAAAAGGTCAATGTGGTTCTGGCCTCCTGCATCCCTTCATCCTTCATCCAGTGCTGCACTGACGTGTCTGGATTCTGAGTCATGGGGAAAGCAAAAGAATTGTCAAAGGACCTGCAGGAAAAGGTAGTTAAACTGTATAGAACAGGAAAGGGATATAGAAATATATCCAAGGAATTGAGAATGCCAATCAGCAGTGTTCAAACTCTAATCAAGAAGTGGAACATGAGTGGTTCTGTTGAAACCAAACCACAGTCAGCTAAATTGTCAGCCACAACTGCCAGGAAAATTGTTCGGGATGCAAAGAAAAACCAACAAATAACTTCAGGTGAAATACAGGACACTCTGACAACATGTGGTGTGGCTGTTGCAAGATGCACAATAAGGAGGCGCTTGAAGAAAGATGGGCTGCATGGTGGAGTCGCCAGAAGAAAGCCATTACTACGCAAATGCCACAAAGTATCCCACTTACAATACGCCAAACAGCACAGAGACAAGCCTCAAACCTTCTGGCACAAAGTCATTTGGAGTGATGAGACCAAAATTGAGCTTTTCGGCCACAACCATAAACGCTACATTTGGAGAGGAGTCAACAAGGCCTATGATGAAAAGTACACCATTCCTACTGTGAAACATGGAGGTGGTTTGCTGATGTTTTGGGGATATGTGAGCTACAAAGGCACAGGAAAGTTGGTCAGAATTGATGGCACGATGAAGGCAGCATGTTATCAAAAGATACTGGAGGACAATTTGCATGCATCAGCCCGGAGGCTGCGCATGGGACGTACTTGGACATTCCAACATGACAATGATCCTAAACACAAGGCCAAGTCGACTTGTCATTGGCAACAGCAGAATAAAGTGAAGGTTCTGTAGTGGCCATCTCAGTCTCCTGACCTCAATATCATTGAGCCACTCTGGGGAGATCTCAAACGTGCAGTTCATGCAAGACAGCCCAAGAATTTACAGGCCCTGGAGGCTTTTTGCCAGGAAGAATGGGCAGCTTTACCATCTGAAAGTTCGAAGAGTTTTAACCCATGTGTGGCGCTCGTCAGAGGCGGGGCGAGTTGCGGTACTTGGTGGGTACCCCGTATGTGACTAGAGTTTGGGGAGATTTTCTGTGTGGAAAGTTTAAAGGGGGGGGGGGTTTGGGAGAGGGGGGTTTTGTGTATACCCCCTTGTAGACCAATAGAAGCGTCTTATATTGCTCTGTGGGTGTGCAGCTTCCGTGGTGTTCGGACCGTGGAGTCCAACAGCTGTGCTAATAGGAAACAAAAATTGGAGAACTGAAGCGCCACTACCTGGCGCAATAAATGTGGCGCTTGGATGAGAGGGGTAGGTGATGTACTCACCTATGGTAGGTCGATAATTCGCTTTTTTGAAGGCCATCAGACGAAGTGTCTGTCTGAGTTTTGGTCGAGGGAAGGAAACTTTACTAGGGGCCACTATGTTCTTGAAGAGAGTGGCCCCTAGTAAAGTTTCCTTCTTGAAGAGAACATAGTGGCCCCTAGTAAAGTTTCCTTCTTGAAGAGAACATAGTGGCCCCTAGTAAAGTTTCCTTCCCTCGAAGGAAACTCATCACAACTCATCAGCTCCTCCCATACACCGGGGCTCCTCCCCACCCCAACACTCAAATACTCCGATTCCCGCCAACGCCGTCCTCACCGGCTTTGACATATCAGGCTTGAAAAAGAAGGTATCGCCTTCGAAACGCATCGCCAACATGAATCCAGGACCCACTGAGTGTTCCTAACACTCCATCTCTTCACCACATCTGTTTTTTGGGGTCCCGCCCCCTCCACGTTCCACTCCTCAGCACCAGCATCGGAAGCTGACAGCGTGTGGACACAGACACGCCGGACCTTCAGGTGGCCCCAGGGTGCATCCACCTCCTCCACCCCTCCGGACCCACCATCACCCCCCTTCGAGCAGACAGGTGACAACGCCATGGGACGTCGGAACACCTCGGCAGCTGCACTACCCATCCTCCAGCAGCGCGTCTTTTCCCAGCGTCGGAGCCTGCAGAGATCCAACAAGACAGCTACGCCAACACTCAGAGGATCATCCCACAGCCCTGCACCCAGACAGTACAGGAGCCCACCACCATCGTTGAGAGCCAGCCTTCACTTTCCTTGCGGTGAGTTACAGAATTTCCTCCCTTTTTCACTCACCCACCATATCTCACCTTTGCCATTTGTGTTTACATCTGTCCCATCTGGTTGGACCTCCACACCACCCATCCCAAGAGGGACCGTCTCCCCCACTGTTCCACTTCGTCTGTCGGCCTTCAAAAAAGCGAATTATCGACCTACCATAGGTGAGTACATCACCTACCCCTCTCATCCAACCTGGCCACATTTATTGCGCCAGGTAGTGGTGCTTCCGTTCTCCAATTTTTGTTTCCTATTAGCTTTACCATCTGAGAAGATAAAGAGCCTCATCCACACATACCACAAAATACTTCAAGCTGTCATTGATGTTAAAGGGGGCAACACACCGTATTAAGAACTGGGGTATATAAACTTTTGATCAGTGTCATTTGGGTAGTTTCTGTTGTCATTATGATTTCAAAAGAGTAAACACAGTTGATTGATAATAAATGGCTTCAGCCAAACACTATGCATGAGTGACAGAAAGGTTTTCGTGTTATCATTCATATTCTCTGAAAAATAGCCAGGAAATCATAAATTCTGCCAGGGTATGTAAACTTATGAGCACAACTGTATGTATATATATATATAATGTGCTACAGCATGTAATTATAAATGTATCAGTTTTCTCGTAGTCCCAATGCAGTCTCACAAACACCTCTTGACCTTGCCAGTGAATTCTACCTAATACAGGAAAAATAACACACAACCGTTTTGTAGCACTGCACAGCAGGAAGCAGAGCCTGCATATGTGATGAAAAAATATAGCTGCCTCCATGTACATACAGTGCATTCAGAAACTATTCAGACCCCTTCACTGTTTTCATTTTTGTTTTGTTGCAGCCAGATACTACAGTTGTTTAAATTCTTTTTTTCTCTCATTAATTTACACTCGGTACCCCATAATGATAAAGTGAAAACAGAATTTTAGGAATGTTTATGAATTTATTAAAAAGGAAAAACTGAAATGTCACATTGGCATAAGTATCCAGACCTTTTGCAACAACACTTGAAATTTAGATCAGGTGCCTCCCATTTCTCTTGATCATTGCTGAGATGTATCTATACCTTGATTGGGGACCACCTGTGGTAAATTAAATTGATTGGACATTATTTGGAAAGTAATTCGGCTCAGTTATTCTGCTCGCTACCTCTGCGTTTTTGTTTTTATTTCAACAAGTCGTCGTTGTCGTGGACAAAGCTGGATGTCATGATTGACCTTTAGATTACGGCAGTGGATTCATTTTTAAATTTTTGGTGTTTTCCTTTTTTTATTAAATTGTCAAAAACCTTTTTTTTTAAATGAAAGGATTTTTTCTTAGTCTGGTCTGTTTATTTACTTTTAACCCTTTAGTGAATGAGAAGGGGTACAAGTACCCCTAATTCAAAAGGGGGGCCGCATCTGGGTGCCCCCTTTATGAAAGGGGGTACCCAGATGCGAATAAGCCCCCCCCGGCCCGCAGACCCCCACAACCAACGGGTCAGTGCTTGTGGGGAAGATGCCATTGTCCCCATCGGCACAGGGACAAGGTGCATTTCCGGGGACAATAGTGCAGGGAAAGGTTCCTGACCCTGGAAAAGCACCCTCCCAATGCCAAGAGCATGTGGCCTGGTATGGTGCAGGGCGGAGGGCCGCCTGCTTGTCCACCCCCTTTCCAGACCTGCCAAGCATGTGCTCGGATTAAGAGTCTGATCTGAAATTTTAGGGGGTCCCCACTTCCCCCCCATTTTTTGGTGGTGGAGTTCCCCCTTAAAATTCCCACCAGACCTAAAGGGTCTGATATGACTTTTGGGGGGAACCCTGTGCACTTTTTTATTTTTAACTCGGGGTGTCCTTCCTAACTTTTCTACCAGACCTAAAGGGTCTGGTATGGATCGGGAGGTGGACCGCATGCTGTTTTGTTATTTATATTTGCAGGGAGAACGGCCTGTTTCGGCTGTCACGGGCTCAGCCGAGCTGAAGCATATGCATTCGGCTCAGCTGAGCTGTTCGGCTGCCTTCGGCTGCTTTACAGGCTATTGTGAATAGCCTGTACAGTATCCCTTCGGTTCAGCCGAAGGATTAGCCAAAGCTACTGCTATATCCTTCAGCTCTTTAGTGAGTAACCCTTTAAAACCTCTGACACTAGAGAAACTTGCCAGAGGACTGAATTATCCTCTGTACAGGGCCTCCAGTTGGCCATCTTGGGGGAGCGTATATCTGATTGGATACAGAGTTTTGGTCAGCCATTTTTGGACCCAAGGGGGTTATATACTGCCTGGCCAAAGAAAAGTCACCACCTAAATTTAGCTAAGTAAATAGGTAAGAACCTTCCATTGGATAAGTATAATGATCTGGGTTTGCTTCAGTTGGTCAGGTCTATGTTCAGCAATGTTATGTCCCCAAAAAATAAGGTCAGCTGCCTACCTGAATATACTGAATGATCCTGCTGACGCGGGCATATTTCAAGATGACAATTCCGGCATTGATCGGGCTCAAGACTGAAAGAGTGCTTTAGGGAGCAGAAAACATCATTTTCACACATGGATTGACCATGGATTGACTTTATGCAATGGTCCATCTCTCCCATCAACAATAAAAGATATTGGTGAAAAATGAATGCAGCTCTGGATGGAAATAAATGTTGAGAGGCGTAGTGCAGGGAAAGGTTCCTGATGAGCAGGAACAGTGTAGGGATGGTCTGGAATACCCCTGGAGATTGGTGACCTTTGGGCAGCGACCCTGTTCTAGATTGCATCTGGTTTGGCACATGCTACATCTGGTATGACTAGCACAGTACCCTATCAAGGGGCCAGCATAGAAACCTGGTTTACAGAGTGCTCCTCAAGCATACTGACACATGTAAGTCTGCCTATTGAACTGTCTTGTGCCATAACTGAGAAAGTGACTTCTTTAGTTGTGCATTTGTTGTTGGACAACTACTGCATTGTCATAGTGTTTAATCTTCGATACACAACTACAAAATCCAAAAGAACTGTTGGCTCGTCTGGTCCCTTTAAATATTTTTACCAAGCTTAGCCTCGCCCACATTTGTGTCCATGCAGTAGGTGCATGCTCAGTGCCATACCTGGCCTGCATATGACTCAATGTGATTTGGCTGTCTATGTAGACACATAACCTTTAGAAAGTAATTCCCTATAACAGCGGTTCTCAACCTGTGGGTCGCGACCCCTTCGGGGGTCAAATGACAATTTGCCAGGGGTCGCCGGGAGTCTCCCGCTATTAGATAGCGGCTCCCAGCCGCCCGGGAGAGAAACACTTTCTCCCGGAAAGGTTTAATCTGCTCGATCGAGCAGAGTAAACCTTTCGCTGCAATTGTTTTTTTTTTTTTCCTTTCTGACATCGGAGCCCTGGCCACCGTAAGTCAGAAAAATAAAAATAAATCAGCATTGGAATGCATAGCTACATTCCTATTGGTTATTTCACTTTGCAATAGCAAACTAGCGATTGCACCCGCCCACTGCTGCTGTCAATCAGCAGAGGGGGACCTGCAGTTCTCCATCAGGTCCCCATCTAGTGATTATCATCATTATTATAATAAAAGCTGACACCCTCGGCTTGTGTTATTTGGTTTGCCATTTTAGCTGTTACAACAGTGGTTCTCAACCTGTGGGTCACTGTGTGATTTCTGCTGTGCTAGGTGAGAGTCCTCCTCAGCCCTCTCCTAGCGCAGCAGTGTAATTTCTCCCGGCACGCCGCCAGATGTCGCTGCAACAGCCGCGTCAACCCTAAATTCTACCGTTGGGGGTCACCACAACTTGGCAAATGTTACCAAGGGGTCCCGGCCCTAGAAAGGTTGAGAACCACTGCCCTATAACCTTGCCTTTCCTCCTTATAAATATGTTAGGGGGTCTAGTTTTCAAGATGGAGTAATTTTGGGGGTATTTCGGGTGTGCTGACACTTCATGGACTGCCCCCTGAAAACCAAACTGCACTCTATCACTTTAGAATCTTCCCAGTTGAACTGACAATGCAGACGTGTGGGATCATTTTGTATGTGACAGAAGTGTGTTATTACATTGTACATAAATGTTTTCCAGCACACTGACCAGCCAGCATGCAAACAAATTATACTCTTTAACTATTAGAGTAACAAACAGAGGTTTTAGTTGCATAGCTTACTACATTCTAGGATGAAATTGAACAACTCCATATAAGAAAGAATATATCTCTAAATGGCAACATGGTAAAATAAATATAATGATGTTGACTAAAAAAGTTAGAATATAAATTTAAATAATTCCTAAGTGAATGTGGGTGGGTGGCCATTATTGTATATGTAGTGTAGCAGAATTTACAGTCATTTTATCACACAGAACATTTTTACATGTGCTAAGTGGCTGAAAATGTAAATACAGTTTGCAAAGTGAAATGTGCATGCTATTTTTTAGACCAATTAATAAACAAAGAACATGAATAAAGCTTTGGTATCTTTGTATTCAGGGCAAAATTAAGATTATGTATTTTGCAGGACAAATGACTTGTGAAGAAGTTGTGTATTGCTGTTTGTGTCAATGCCAGGGATTTGTCCTCCCTATGTGTCCTGGTGATCAATAATCACTGGGAGAAAAAGACATGGATATTCCAAAAATTTCAGTTGTCACTCGGCTGTTTCAGCCGAGTGAATAACTGTCCCGAAGTGAAGTGAGCGATTGCTGTTCGGCATTCGGCTCGGCTATTCTGCCGGTACCTCTGTGGTACCGAGCAGAATAGAAAACCAGTTAAAAAGTAGAAAAAAAAATAGAAAACGATTGGGCGGAGCTGGCAGTGACATCTAGCTCTGCCCATCTGTTTTCTATTGGCCGGGCGGTTCTGCTGCCGTCAGAAAAAAAGAAAAAAAACATCATAGGAATGCATAGCTACATTCCTATTTCACTTTGCAATATCCAATAGCAAACTAGCTATTGCACCCGCCCTCTGCTACTGTCAATCACCAGAAGGGGACCTGATGGAGAACTGCAGGTCCTCCTCTTCTGATTGACAGCAGCAGTGGGCGGGTGCAATAGCTTGTTTGCTATTGGCTATTGCAAAGTGAAATAGCCAATAGGAATCTAGCTATGTATTCCTATGCTGGCTTTTTTTTTTTTTCTGACTGAGGGCGACCAGCGACCCCATGTCAGAAAAAAACAGATTACAAGGAAAGGTTTACTCTGCTCGATCGAGCAGAGTAAACCTTTCCAGGAGAAAGTGTTTCTCTCCTGGGCGGCCGGGAGCTGTATTAGACTCCCAGAGCGTCCTGGAGGGTAATGACAGATCAGCGTCCCTGGTTACCAGGTCTGTCATTACACACTGAGAACCCGGAGAGGCTGTTGTGATATCATAGCGGCCCCGCCGGGTTCTCAGGGTATAATGACAGATGGCGTCCCTGGTTACCTGATCTCTCTGCAAGTGGCCTGAGAAGTGGCCCAGCCTTCAGAAGCAGACTGTCAGCCAGCTTCAGCTTTCACCTCGGCTCAGTCAAGCCGAAGCATATGCCTTCGGCTCGACTGAGCCGCTCGGCCAACTTCGGGAGCTGTACAGGCTAAAGTGAATAGCCCGTACAGCAGCCCTTCGGTTCTACTGAACTCAAGGGGTCCTGGGGCCGAAGCTAGCCGAAGCTAGCCGAAGGATCAGCCAGAGCTACGGCTAGATCCTTCGGCAGCTTAGTGAATAGACCCCTTAATCTTGTATTGATTATTCCCATTAAAGAAAACTCTTGGCTTTAGTTATAAAAATGTCCTTTTTTATAGCATGCTGTCAAAGGAATGAGAAAGCACAACTTGTCCCCTGAAAAAGAGCTGTGTGTTTCACTGCAGTCAATAAGCACCCCAGCTTAAAACAAACCACTTTGACACAGGACTGCTCAATAAATGTATACAAGCAGATCTCTGAAGTCCACTGTTCAGTTGCACTTGCTAATAAATGTTTCCTAGGCAGTGAAAAGGATTACATTATTTTCCATCGCTGGTGCTGCCCTCCTATTGGTGATATTGAGTTAATTATGGACCCCTCCTATAGGTGATAGTGTGTTAATGATGGACCCCTGCTATTGGTGATATTGTGTTAACGATGGACTCCAGAACATGTGCACACATAAAGCCTCTGCATGGCACTTTGGAGAGTGTAAAAGCCAGCCGATTGATAATAATAATACATATATAATATATACACACAGTATATATGATAAATTACAGAAATAGCAACTGTGTATCTTGATTACTTTTCTTGTAAATCCAGAGGATAAGTAAAAATGAGCCCCAGATCAATGACTCCAGCCACATGATCACATTTTACTGTGCACAAGACAAGGATTAAAAGAGTACAGCTGGATAAACCGGTGTGACTTTGCCCAGTTCCGCAAATTTGGCATATGTTCCCTGTAGCTACTGCTGGCTAATGTATACTTACATTTTTATAACGTACTACCCAAGAACCAAATTACCTTCTTGCATTTTTTTTATGCCAGAACAGCCATAAAAAAGAAATAAAAAGAATTATATTTATTCTAGAACGCATATTATGTTTTTGAAATGAATATGTATGCAATCATAAATGCTCTGCCGAGGTCTCAGATATACTTTTGCAAATGTGCGGTTCTGTAGCTAGACATATGTGTTCATTGAAAATGTTAATAAATGTTTAATGGAAGCACAGTGCCTGCATTGTCATGAAACATGTTTATGGAATGCTCTAATCCTTCTTAAGACGTATAATGATTGTTTATTCATGCAAATGTGTACTGAAATGCTGCTGCATTTTATAGTGACTGTACAGCAAAAATTATTTTGATGGCAAATGTGCTGAAGTTTTCAGAACATGGTGAACTTTTTACATTTCTTACAATTTTTCTTATCGGTAGAATAGGTGAGATCAGATATAGAATACCGTAAGACAAATAAGAGGCAATAGAACAGTCAATAGAACTAAAATATGCTCTTATCTGAGCATAAATACAATTTGTTTTACCCTTACTTCTGGAGTTTGCTTTCAAACTTATCCAAGGTATATCCTGCCGCACTCCTTACCGGAAACCCCAAAGGGTGGGTGCTGGAATGCTTTTTTGTGACAGCATGCGTCAGTAAAGGACAATCACCTGACCATTACATATTGTGTGCTGATGACATTCATCCTATGCTTTCAATCTTAGTCTAAATTTACTTGAAACCTTAGCACTGCAGCCTACATGTATAATAACACCAGTCACTCTAAGTATGTTTGGAAGATTTTATCAATATACAACTCACTATAGACAAAGGATTGGGGTGAAGAAAGATGCTCCAAAAGCTTTCAGTCACTTCCCGGGTAAGAGGATATTTGTGTTGTCATAACAACTTGTTTTTTGTCTTTTTTTAATTGTATTTCGCATATTTATATATTCTCCACTCCTGTTTTGGTGCTACTTGCTACAGTATTTAGCTAGACACTTGCCTCTCTCTGCTGCTTACTTTTTAGTTTCACTTTCCAAACATAGATAGAGCTTAGGAAAGTAATTGTTGTCTTATACTTTAAAATGCCTAAGAAAAAGCATCCGCTGTACTGCACGTAGTGAAGGTAAAATTGAGTTTGATTCAAGTTCTGTGTCTTATTGAAGAGGTAAGATGCTTGTGGATTCTGCCAAGTTAGCAAGTGGCCATACTGTGTGCAAATACAAAATCGAATGAGACTTTGAGGCTTGTCATTGCATATATTATCATTTAAAACAGAACAGTAAGAAGAAAGATTGGTAACACCTTTTATACATTCTTCTATCTGCTTGAAGTTTTCCCTTACATCAAAGCACATGGTCTCTGTCTGCATTCAGAGTGATCACATAACTGCAATACAGACTGTGGAATCCACTTAGAAAAACACTAATTCTAAAGCAACTAGGATCAGATTTCAGCCTCCTGCATTAACCTTATGTGTGCAATATCACTCATTAGAAGCACATTTTTCTTCAGTTTGGAAATTTGTGCATGCATTTGATTTTTCTCTTTATTGGATTTTGGAACTACAATGCCTGTTGTTTCTAGAATTATTCCTACTTCTGGAATTGCTGTGCTATTATAGACTATGATTGATTTCTCCTCTGGATAGATACCTGGTTTTCTGCATAACTTGTTATTATACAAAGGTATAGCTACACTGTGCACATTTGTATCAAAGTGTTCACAAGGATTTGTGCATTCACTAGACATAGACCCTCAATATGAAGCTAATTTGAACCAGGTAGAGATATCTGCTAGATCAAAATACACAGTTAAAAGAGAACTATGGGGTAAGTGTTTTTCTCCATAGTTCTCTTTAGGGTCACGGGAGGACATATACCAACCTCCTGCCGTGACCCAAAGTTCAGTATATAGCGAGCTATTGCCCACGATATATTGTACTGAGAGTGCCTAACAATAAGGGGTAATTTGCTTGATATAGAGTGTCATAAGAGCTAGTGAGGAAAACGCCCAAATTTGGTTATTTGTCTCGAATCCACAAAAAAGGAAAGAAACTTTGAAGATGGGTACCATCGAGGAAGAGAGTGAGACGTTAAGTGCCTTAGACTTTGTAGGAGGTAAAAATAAAAGTCTTTATTTTTCCCACAATGATCCAATATATGAACAAAACTTCTCTTCAATATAACGGACAATTCAGCTCGCCACCTGTATACATACATCCCTTCTTAGGGTTAGTGTCCCAGCCTGCTCTTCAGAGGGTCAAACACAGACTCTGGTGCCCAGCAATGTCTCAGTAGCAGCCAGTCCACAGCTCCATACTCAGCCATGTCCTGCTCCAAACACACCTCACAGACACTGGTGGCTGGCTTCCTGTCACTTTGAACACTCCCAGCAGGTGGGTTAACCCTTACTAGGCCATCAGAGTTGGAGGCTCTTTCCCACCCAATATCTCTCTGAGCCTCCGGATTCTAGGGTCCCCTTTTAGGACTATCCATCCTGGGAAGACTATGTAGTAGTTTCCCTTCTAAAATCACCCCGGAACCCCTCACCCTGCATTGGTGAGAACTTCTGACAAAACCCATTTTTCCATCCCCTTAAAGGGACCACAACCTAAATAGCGGGAAAATATACCGTCTATCCAGGACGAATTCCTGGTGTCCTATGCATGTGTTATATATATATATATATATATAGAGAGAGAGAGAGAGAGAGATATATATCTCTCTAGATGTATCTCTATCTCTCTATCTCTCTCTCTAGATGTATATCTATCTGCTATTACTCTCTCTCTCTTTTTATCTCCTACAACACACTAGATAGGGCCGCGGTGTCAGAAGCCTTGTATAGTGTGCGGCAGGGACTTAGCTGTGAGACATGATTGGGCAGAGTCATCATGACTTTGCCCAATCATGGCTCTAAATGTGCACTGAGCCCTGATTGGCACAGTCTTGCACCTGACCAGCGGTCAGGTGCAAGACTGTAGCCAATTACAGTTTCGGACGGCGCAGTACATTGTGGGATGTTCCGCGGTCGAACATCCCGCAATGTTCGGCGTTCAGCGAACGCTTGAACAGGCTATGTTCGAGTCGAACCTATGTTCGATTCGAACATGCAGCCCATCACTACTCACAGATACCAATGACTGACTTTTTTTTTGAGTGAGTGGTGGAGCGCCAGGACCCAGTCACAGCTGGGACCATTGCGACCCTGGTAGTTCTCGTGAAAATGCCAAGTGTATGCATTTGAAAGAAGTAGTAAAAAAAAAAAGAAGAAATTATGATATTTGCCTTATAGCTTAACCTCCCACCCCCTATTATAGCCCTGTCTTATTTTAATTGGTTATTTGTTTCTATTATTTTCTTCAAAAGAATTTGTAATTTTGGTCAGCAATTCGTGTGAAACCCTGGGATCACCCTGTGGCTCTGGTTTAGCAATAGAGAAAATATTCATTTGGTAACCCTCGAGCTCCTAGCCTTCCTAATAATATATCACTTACATTTGTATGGGCAAGGAAATGTGTTCAAATAACTAGCTTTCTATATGCTAATAGAGATATGAGGCAGGGTTTATTTCTGACAACCATGTGAGACAACAGATTTTAGAAAAAAATTGTGCAGTGAAAGAATCAGCATAGCCAGCAATGTGTTTTTATGCAGTTTATAATCAGCACAATTGAAAAACACCACAATGGGATATTGTTCAGTTTGTACTCTTTATTATTATTTTTTTGTCAAAGTTATATGTTTATTAAAATATTTTGCTAAGTTATAATATATATTGTATTTCTTGCTCCACAGGGATGAAGAAGATGCTGTTTTCACAAGCAACACTGCAAAAGAACGATGGAGTAGAGTGATTCAAAAGGTAAGAATAATTCAATGTAATCTTTTTTACATTTAAAGGTAGCATGAGTATGAAGAAGAGCTTGGTCTGAATAAATAAAAAATCTGTCATTACATGAGAAGCAATAGTTCTGCTCGGCATAGATGGTTACATTCACATACTGTATGGACTGTGTGATGATTTCATCATATCCTTGTTAATTAAACTGATCATATTCCCTTTTGTCTACATTAAGCCTCATGGCTGAGAGTATATTTCCACTTTTCCAGCCAAATTGGGATAACAGCCACTTTATTTTTGGTCTCATATACATACATAACTTTAAAAATATATATATATATTTAGAATATTCACAAGATTTTTGAC
>NW_017306323.1:2038021-2049527 GCF_000935625.1 Nanorana parkeri
TGAACTCAGCTTTTTCCTCCTCTACTGCTGCTTCTTGATTATTCCCCCAGCAGTCTTCAGTTCATCAAATAACCAGTCATGGGGGAGTATAACATAAGGAAGTAAACCCCTACTCCTCTTTCACGATAGCCACTGTCACATGGAGACACAGCTTGGAAGGAGACATGGTATGTCGGTGCTGGGTAAAGGATTAGCTGCAAGAAGCATATAACTTTTACCCTCAGCTTGAATTTTTTTTGGGACAAGATGTCCACAGTATAGATTTTCATTAAGTCGGTCTACCAACACTGTACAATGTAAATAACTGCACTCCCACGATGCTTGATAAGAATAGGTGTTAGAAAATGTTTTTTACAATAGTAACAAATACTGTAAATATAACAAAGTGCCACCCATAAACATGTTATCAGGATAAAGTTAATTATCAGGATAAATGATAATTATCCTTGTAGTATAAAAGCAGGCACAATGATATTCCAGTACATGTAAATTACCACTTTTCTGTAAATCAAAACTGAGGCATACATGTCCCAATGTATATTGTGGTTGCCTCTCAAAAGATGACAGAGGTGCACATATTGTACTTGAGCATTAAATGAGGAGTGTCTCTGGCTCTGACTGGAAGGAATGCCAGTATTTTTAAACTGGGTGGTACAGGAATCACATTCCTGAAGCCTGCAGTACTTATTAGAAAATAGAAGTGACATCTGCCCTACTATAAGGTATGTTTACAAAATAAATACAGGTGAAACTCGAATAATTAGAATATCATGCAAAAGTAATTGCAGTAATTGCTGCAAAAGGGGCCCAAACCAAGTACTGAGTACATATGCATGCTTGTACTTTTCAGAGGTCCGATATTGTTCTATGTACAATCCTTGTTTTATTGATTGCATGTAATAATCTACTTTTTTGAGGTTGTGGATTTGGGGTTCTTGGGGTTTTCATGAGCTGTAAGCCATAATCATCACAATTATGACAAATCACGGCTTGAACTATCTTGCTTTGCATGTAATGAGTCTATCTCATATATTAGTTTCACCTTTTAAGTTGCATTAGTGAAATAAATGAACTTTGCACGATATTCTAATTATTCGAGTTTCACCTGTATATATATAGATAGATATATAGATCTATATATCTATCTATATAGATCTATAGATCTATATAGATCTATATAGATCTATATATCTATCTATATAGATCTATATAGATCTATATATATGTGTGTGTTTTTTTATGTCTCACAATAGTATTGTTCACTTTAATATTTGGTCTTTGCACACATTATTTGTTTACTTGTTGGGTGATAGCGGCGCTTCACATATTTGAATGATAATAAAGATAACTGTGACATCATGCTGCTAATAAACAATCTGTGTGGAAATCACGTATATTACCGTTCTGTTTTGTTTCAGGGATTCCGGTTCTGGGAAGATGAGGTGTTTTGACCATTTAGTAGTCGGAATATTTTCCCGAGAGGACAGCCGCACTTATGAGTGGCTGACCCGTATCGTCACCTGCACCTTTGGGGTAAAGGATGTGCGGCCTCTCCTTATCACCAATACCTGGCATGACTTTGAGAAGGAAGTTCCCAAGTGTTCCTTTGGTATCCTTTATCACAGCCAGTCAAGAGGGCGACTAAACGTCATTAATGTCACTGACAGTCTGTATGATAAAGAACTGGAATATTTGACTGATAGATATGGTAAGTTAGAGACATTGAGAACTTTAAAGAGAGTGCCAGTTGCTAATTCCACTAAAAACTGGCACAGTGTTGTTTGGACCTCGAAACCCTAGTTGTGATGGAAAGGCAGGTCCAATCCCATTGCAGCCACCAGTATATGATGGAACGGCAGATCCAATCCCATTGCTGCCACCAGTATATGATGGAATGGCAGATCCAATCCCATTGCTGACACCAATATATGATGGAACGGCAGATCCAATCCCACTGCTGCCACCAATATATGATGGAACGGCAGATCCATTCCCATTGATGCCACCAGTATATGACAATACGCAGTTCAATCCTACTGTGCCGTCACCAAGCACTCTCAGCCTCAACATGCACAGAGATTTTTCAGCTCACAGGAGAACAATCTAAGGACAGCAGACTGAGAGCAATCATCACTGGGATTGGTTAACTCTGCAGTTCACCATTCACACACACACAAAATAGCTGGCACCACATGGTTTAATGGAAACATGCATCATTCCCAGCAAATGCTGTGACAATTTAAAGCTTATCCCATTTCTGGGATGCCCACAATCCTTTCAGACAGGAATATGGTAAACAAGATCTTCCTAGCTGCCTTGTGCAGCAGCGTTTTGTGGGCCCTCTAGAGCCACGTCCTGGTCCATTTTGGCACAATGTATGATGTAATGTACCCAAATGTTGCATCCGGGGAAGATTACATTAGTAGAGCATTGGTGGAAAATCTTATCTGTAATCTCATGAGATCTCAGGGAAAGGCATTTTCCTCCCCAGAGATGCTGTACATGGTCACATGCGCCAGAGTTCCAGGAAGTAAAGGGGGATCTGGCCTTAGTTAAAATGGCCACTGTCAGAAGACTGGGAAAGAAAAGAGAAAAAGTTAGATTTCCCCCCAGTAGTTTGTGTCTATGCCCCTCCCACAATGGTGATATTTCCCCCCAGTAGTTTGTGTCTATGCCCCTCCCACAATGGTGAGATTCCCCCCGTAAGTTTATGTCTCTGCCCCTCCCACAATGGTGAGATTTTCCCCCAGTAGATTGTGTCTCTGTCCCTCCCACAATGGTGAGATTACCTCCAGGAGTTTGTGTCTCTGCCCCTCCCACAATGGTGAGAAATGACAGGTTAGTTTCAAATATGATCTTGCACCTTGTACTTGCAATTACTTCTGATGAAGCAACTATTATCTGAGCATCATTTGTACTCCAGAGCCAAGGAAATGTATACAAAATCTCCCATTCTGAAATGATTGTTGAAATGTTGAAACAAACATCTCTTGAACATCATGGTAACATTTTTTAGCACCTGACAAAGTTCATTAAATTTAACGTGGGTAGGGCGGAGCTTGTGGTGCAAAGAGGTGGGTGGAGTACATTGAAATTGATATTTTTAACACTAACTGATTATCATAAGTCACATTTGTCAGATTTGTTAGGAAGCCTCTAACAAATGACTATTTTGGGGCCAGCATAGTTCTATATACTTTGTCAGATATCGCTAATAAATCAGATCTATGTAGATAATGGAAAGTGACTGCAAATTTGTTGTTTTATTTGCGGCATTCTATTGTCTCTATTACAATTATACATGCAAATAACACACATGAATTACCATAATCTAATGAATCTCTGGCTGTTAACGGGTAACTGTCACATAGAGGGCCCTTTTATTAAACACTAAGATGAATGCATGTGTGGGAATGCCTTGTATTAAATTATGTTAATACTTTTTGTTACAGCATTTTGTAACCTTGATACTGTTTGGAATCTATGTGGGCGTTCAATTTATCAGGGGCTGGGTAATTTTAGGAAGTACATTAATGGTGGCAGTAGACTGTATGACCTTCATAGATGGGCAAAGAGTAGCATCATAAATGTGATGAGCCGGAAAAAAAAAATAGGTCTGCATCTTAGTATGCCTGGTGAGACATCCTTCATCTACGTAGGGACATGGTTAACAAATCTTAAAGTGACACTAAACTCAAGAGTTAAATCTTAAAAATGCATTTGCTGTAGATCCTCAAAATTCATGCTGCCACTGTCCTTCCTTCTAGACGGTGGCTACTTTTGTTCCCCATGGTCCCTGTATGTTTTGTAAAGTAGCCACCGCTCCAATGGACCGCTCCCATACTGATGCTAACACGGGAGCTCCCGCTCCCGTGTTAGCATCATGGGACTGAGCTTGGAGTGTTAGCTACTTTACAACACACATAAGGGATCATGGGGAACAAATGTAGCCACCCTCTAGAAGGAAGGACAGTGTTAGCATGAATTCAGAGATGATTTGAGGATATACAGCTGAGTAATACACAAATATGATAGTTTTGTTATTAGTTAAGGTACTTGAATGCATTTTTAAGATTTAAATCCTGAGTTTAGTGTCACTGTAAAAATGCCACAGGCTCTCAGAATTAATCAACTCAAGATCAACACAGAGATAGCTGAACATGTGCAGTAGGACCAAATCTAATCCTGCACTTCTCCAATGATGTAGTCCGGAGGGAGAAGATCTATCACAGAGGGGGTAATTTACTAAAGGCAAATAGGCCGTTCAAGCAAGGGCTGCAAGGGAATTTTCCCCTTGCTTAGTGAATGAGGTAAAGTTCTGTTGACTTTCATCATCCAATCATGTGCAAGCAAAATACTTTTTTTTCTTTCATTTTCTTGCATGTTGCATAGTATTTGAGGTTGAATAAAGACACAAGTCCATCGAGCCCAACCTATTGCTGATGTGTGCGTATGTATAGCTCCATGTATCATCTCATTCTTAGGAGTACTTGTACCCCTGTATATTATGGTCCCTCAGGAAATCGCCCCAAAAGCTTCTTGAACGATTCCACACTCTTAGCTGCCGGTGGCAGTGAGTTCCAGACCCCAACCGCTCTAACTGTGAAGAACCCTCTCGCCCCTTGTGCAAGAATTTTTTTTCCACCAATTTTAGGTGGTGGCCTCTAGTTTTTGTAATGGAGTTAATCGTAAAGAATTTGTTGCTAATGTTGCTGTCACCATTGAACATCTTGTACATGAAAATCATATCCCACCTTAATCTCCTTACTTCCAACGTGAACATGTTTAAATTTAGTAGCCTTGTCTCATAGCTCTGGTCCTCCATTCCCCTAATTAGTTTGGTTGCCCTCCCCTGGACTCTTTCCAGCTCAAGGACATCCTTTCTGTGGACTGGTGACCAAAACTGGACCGCGTACTCCAGATGAGGCCGAACCAGTGATCTATAAAGTGGCACAATTATAGACTTGTCTCTGCAATACATCCCCTTCTTAATACAGGACAGGACCCTGCTAGCTTTGCTTACTGCAGCCTGGCACTGCAAGCTACCATTCAGTTTGTGGTCTACAATGACCCCAAAATCTTTTTCTATTTTTGACTTCCCTAGTGGCATACCCATAATTGTATAACCCATTTGCTTATTTTTAATTCCAAAGTGCATTACTTTGCATTTATCGACATTAAACCTCATCTGCCATATAATTGCCCATTCACCTATTTTATCCAAGTCCTCCTGTAATGTTATAATGTCTAGGTCCGTTTCTATTACCCTCCCTATTTTTGAAACGTCAGCAAACACTGAAATGTGGCTATTCACACCCTCCCCGATGTTGTTAATAAACAGGGTGAACAGCATGGGACCCAGCACAGAACCTTGAGGCACACTGCTCATGACACTAGCCCAGTTTGAAAAGGTGCCATTTATAGATACTCTCTGGACACGTTCCCGTAGCCAGTTGTCTATCCACGTACACACCATTTCATCTATGCCCATAGATCTCAGCTCGTGTAGTAAGTGTTTGTGTGGTACCGTATCAAAAGCCTTTAAGAAATCCAGATATACCACATCTACCGGCCTCCCTCCATCCATATCTCTACTTACCCCCTCATAAAAAGTTAGCAAGTTAGTCTGGCAGGAACGGTCTTTCCTGAACCCATGCTGATTGTCATTAACTATGCCATTATCCCGAACAAATTCTACCAAATAGTCCTTAATCATTCCCTCTAACAGTTTGCAAACTACCGATGTTAGTTCCCAAGTTGGCATCTTGCCCCCTTTTTGAATATTGGAACTACTGTAGCCCTCCACCAATCACTTGGGACTCTACCAGTCATTAAGGAGTATTCTTTGCAAAGTGAAATTCCACCACGCTCACTAAGCTAAGGTACCATTTCCTTGCAATGTAAACAGAATGTTTGCCTTTAGTAAATTCCCATGGGCGCTCTTTAATTTCTGCTTAGTGCTCTTTCTGTGTTCATCGGGGATTGGCATAAAATGTTAGTGAGTGGAATTCATAATACTGTATTTAAAGGTGCCCATACACTGCACGATTCTCGAATGAGAATCGCGGAAAATCCCGCGATCGTACAAGACTGTACGTTTCTACTGTACGGTCGCACGTCTTTTGTCTAAGGAGCATGCTAGAAAACCAACCGAGAATCGTACGATTTTCGGCTGGTTTTTAGCATGATCGTAAGATCAATGCCGCACGGGCCGGTGTGCGCACGCGCACACTGCTCGTTCAGCATTGCGGTCATCGCAAGTACGATCTGCCTGTCCAAGATGGGCAGATCGTACGTTTTTTAAATTACTTTACAACCATCGCAAGACTAAGGTCTTGCGATGGTTGTAAAGTGTATGGCCACCTTTAGTCATGTAACGTTGAAGGCTTTTTGTGAAAAGCACTTTTGTTCTAATTGTATAAGATAGTGGAAGTTGCAATGATGAGTTTAAAAAAATAAAAATAAAAACCTAGTAACAATTCAGAAATCTATTTCACTGACTACTTTAATCTAACAGTTTGTTGCAATCTGTGTGCGTATTGGGCTTTGTGCTGCCATTTTAAATAAACCTAATATCCTAGCAAGACAAGACACATTTTCCTACTTTAGCTATCAAAATGCTGCATCATGATGGAAACATTCTCGAGATGATTAAACAGTTCTAAGCGCCATGATACTCTTATTGACTAGAAAGGGTTGACAGATATGTGTGTTACTGAAAAAAAAAAACATTATGACAACATCATTACTATAATTGTTTTTATGCAAGTTTACAGATTATTATTATTATATTGACAAAAAGATGGGGTCACCAGTTCAACAAACAAATCCCCTTAATTGAATGCTGAGAGCATCAGTAATTCCAAAATAATTACTTTAGGATTTGTCAATTGTATAGTGAAATATAGAGGCATTAAACAGTGATGTAATGATTTCAGGGGTTGCATAGAATATATTAGAGATATGTAATCATTATGCTTTATTGTATTTAATTACGCTGATATAAACAGATTATATGACAAATTATAATGCACAATGATGTGTTTTGCATATGGGATTATGATGCCTGTACCATAAAGGTTTTAGAGTTCATGTGAAAGTTTGCTGTACCAAACTAGTAACAGATCCAATAAAAAAATGTTTTCATAAACAAATACTGCAAACCAGTTTAAATTAATGCGGCACTATAACTTCTGCACTATAGGCATATATTGTACACACTGATCTTGTCTTGCAGCAGACTTTCAGGAGTACTTCTGATATCACTTCTGCTGGCACAGGGCCATAGCAAGGGTAAGACGAGTGAGGCACTTGCGACGGGCGCAGCTGCGAGGGGGCGCAGCCAGGGCATGCACAGGGCACCATGGCAATAGGGGCGCCTCGGCTCACCGCGGCAGGGAGAAGAGCACAGCCTGTCTGGGCAGAGGCAGCGGGGATCCAAGGAGGAATGGAGTGGTGCATCCGGCGGATGGACAGGGGGAAGGAGGGAGCGATGTCACTTCAGGATGGCTGAGAAGTGAGGAGAAAGATGCTTGGCCAGGATCTGACAACCGGTGTCTCTCTCTCTCTCCTAGCTCAGGATGGAGAGCGGAGGATTGCTAAATATCTGTGATCACTTCAGTGTTTGTAAACAAGTGGGGACACTTAGTACTATGTGTCCTCAGTTAGGAATACACAGGAAGTAATTTAAATCACCTGTTCATTCATGAGTTTCTGAATGGGTAGTAGCACTCACTACAGAGGCTTCTACCCATCCAAAGCTGGATGATAATAAATATTTTACTATCACCAGTTTCTGAATGAATGGGAAGCCTCTGTACTGAGTGCTTCCTATTCATTTAGAACAGGGGCTGTAGAAAAAGATATGTAGGACTCTGTGTACTCAATTTCTTTTTCTATTTCAAAAGGCAAATGTCAGGGGTCTGTTTAGACCCCTGATACTTCCCTGAAGCTCCACCAACAGTACAAAAAAAATAAGTAGAAAATAATAAAAATTAAAAAAACCCCCCCCCCCCACACACACACACGTGCAAAGACTAAAAATGTGTTTCAAACTAAATGAATGGAAACTAAAAATGTTTTCATTAGTTTCATCCAGCAAAACAAATGTTCATGCTAATCCGGATTCGGCCACCGGTGCTTTCTGCGCATGCGAACCTCCATCCTGGAGTCAGGCGCATGCCGTCACATGATGCCACGCGTGCGTGACATCGGATGACATTACACGCCTGGTTGGGGGCACAATTTTCTGTTCTTGCAAAAGGAGCTAGCCACAGCTCTGTGCTGGCAAAAACATCAAAAGCAACAGTCAGCATCTTCCCTGTGCAGAGCTGTCAAATCTCACAAATTATTAATTTAGGTAATTGTGGCCAGTGAAACTAGCTTGCACATGCTATTAGCCCACATGGCAGGATGGAAATGCAAAGGAAGTGAACCCACTTGGAATTTTGCTATGGGTCACCGTAACCCAGTAATCTTATTGTCTAGGGATATTTTCACTAACTTTGCGCATTAGCACTTACTATGGTGATTGATTAAAGAGATGTCCAGACTGTAGCTATGATGCTGAGAGCTTTTATTAATGAACTTCAAGGATAGAGGTCGAGGGAGCAACATATTTGTTCTCCAGTGAAATCAGTCCATAGATGGTATTCATATATTTTCAGTCACGTTATACTGTATATTGATGAAGTAGAGTTCATTGTTAAATGAAATATTGTTGTGTATAGTATCTACGTGTTTACACATGCAAGGAAGAGTATGCCTGTGCTGCAGGACATGATTGTTTATCCTGTTGAACAGTGCTTAAAAGAACAAAAGGGAAATATCTAGTCATGCAGAAAATAATTAATTAACTTTTGTCTGGAATTTCCCTAAAATTGCATGATCTCATAATAGTGCTGTCTTGTTTATTGTTTGATTAATTACCTCTACAAGACTGATCACATTTAAAAAGAACAATTAATAAGGGCATACCTGGAAACAAGCACATCCATTTAAACATTCAAAAGTAGTGCATAAACATGCAGCTATGTCTAAGCATGTATAGTCACAATCATAGTGAAAAAAGCAACCAGTGATGGTTTTGTTTCCTGCAGAGCAAATCCATTTGTAAAACAAGCACCAGTAAATGTGAATTGATTCCCAGTCCTGAATTATTCATGCCTCATTTCTTACTCCCATATCATTCATTTGGTAGCTGCATAGAATGTTTATATATGTGCCCTGGAACACTTTGGGATTGTTCAGCCTACACTGTACGACTGATGAAAGATGTTAGAGAAATATATTAACATATGTAACATAATATATTAACAGAATTATATTTTTGTTGATTTCAGATAAGTTCTAACATGTTCCTTTTATTTCAGCACTGCATTTTTACGCCAAGTAGATTACTGTATATAACACTTGGTAATCTAGGTTTTTATAAACAAAATTTCAAAAAGGCTAATTACTCTGAATTTATCAAAACGGGAGCAAACAAAATCTGGAGCAGTTGCCCATAGCAACCAATCAACTTGGGAGGAAATAGAGTGCTACACCAGGGGGTTGTAGTCCAAAAAGTCCATAAAACTGGTTCAAACAAAATAGAATCCAATGCATTTTGGGGGTTTAAGTGTGCCCCCTTTATCAGGGCTAACATAAATATTAATAGTATGCAAATGTTGACAACAAAATGATTAATAAGAGAAGATATACTATACTTAATAGCTGATGAAGCCTATAATAGATGGCAATAAACCATATGTGTTTATTTGTTAAAAACATGTATCTGCAGAGCATTACTGAACTGTCCGATGCCATACCTCACTATAATATAAGCAGCCATAGTGATGAAGCTCCACCTACTTTGCCAGAAAAGCTCCAAGGTACTTCACATAAAATAAGTATCATGTACCTGGTAGTGAATCGAGTAGTTGAGGAGGCCTCCTTTGCAACTCTTGTCCCGCACCCCTGAGAGTGGAGACAGGGAGTGAGAGGACAGAGAGAAGCAGCGGTGCCAAAGGGTGTAGAGCACTGTTCCTGGGTAAGTCCCCAAGATGGTCTCCAAGGAAGTAGGTGTGGATGCAGCTGGAAGGACAACGAGGAACACTGCTGGAGCAGGACGGAGTCAGGCAGGCCAGGGTCAACACCAATCGGGCAGCGAAGTACGAAGCGACAGGTAGAAGAATAGTCTGGAAGCAAGCAGAGGTCAGGGGCAGGCAGCAGTCAGGCGTTGTCAAGGAGATCCGGGTCAAGGCAGCAGAATACTGGGACAAGCAGAAGCACAGGAACACACACAGGAGCTGAAATACCATTCAGCAATGATCCATAGGCCTTGCAGGTTTAAATAGGCCCATCTATTCAGGGAAGCTGCATAATTTCCTGTGTGCCACGTTAGCACGTCATTGCGCGCATGTTCCGTTGCATGCGCATTTGCGTATGTTTCCCCGCAAATGCGGAAGACAGGCCTACACACATGCGCAGAAGCACCCGCACGGCCAGGTATAGTCTTACAGTTAGCCCAAAAACCACGTACTATAAACAGAAACAAATGTACTTGGGTTATAGGGTCAGGTCCACACTCTAAGCTTTGCTATGCCAGAATTTAGGCTAGATACTGAACTTAAAAGCAGACTTTTAGAAAATTTAGATTGTCTGTCTCTTATGGTTCATAGAGTAGCTTCCGACACAACTTTATTGCCCACTCTTTTCAGCACAAAGTCAAAGTATTTGACAGATCACTGGCTGATATGAGGTGGTAATGTTTTTTAAAATAATTATTTAAACCTAGGGATGAGGTTCGCTGCTACCATGGGTTTGTGGCAAATCCAGCGGGTTACAGTGGCCAAAATTGGGGGCTTTGATATGTGCCAGCCCCCTCACTGTAAAATGGTGGGTTTCCAGCAGCCGTTTGTCGGTGTGTGTTAGAGTAGTTTAGGAAGAACGAACAGTCTGTGTAGAGAGTTAATTGCTATACTGTGCTGTATTGTAGATGGGTTTTTTTTCTGAAATCCCTGTGTA
The DNA here is from genome assembly GCF_000935625.1 of Nanorana parkeri. Lineage (NCBI taxonomy): Eukaryota > Metazoa > Chordata > Amphibia > Anura > Dicroglossidae > Nanorana > Nanorana parkeri. The sequence continues at coordinate 2,049,029 of NW_017306323.1, forward strand.
AGGACCCCAGAATTTGGGTCATCATAGACAGAGGCCATTAATGGGTGGCCACCTTATTAGGTCTCTGATCTACTGCCACCATCCCAAAGGAGCCCAAAATGCAGTACTTTTAGTAGGTGCTACATAAGGACCTCTTTGTCACATTTGTTGAAGAATCCCCTTTGATAACCAACATGTCTTCAATTCTCTGATCCTTGAAAAGAGAAGCAGCACCTCAGTGCCACTTTTCTGAGTTTTTAAACTCCAGCATCCAGGCCTAGCTACAGGCAGCACTCTTAGGCAGTACCTGATCCAAGGACTATTAGGTATCATGCCTGGACAACTGACCAGAGCTTGCACAGTATGCACAACAGCTTCTGGCTTTACCTGTGGCCAGTATGCTGTTTAAGAGGGCACAAGGCCACCGAGGCCCGGCCTCGGGGCGGCAGAGCGCCGAGGGGTGGCAGCGGTGACCTTGTGGGGAAGTTGCGGGCGCCGGTGTAAGGTATCCGGCGGCCGC
>NW_017306323.1:2049843-2071648 GCF_000935625.1 Nanorana parkeri
CCCCGCCCCAAGGCCAGGTTCCACAATACGCCCCCCCGCCCTGCCATCTGGTTGCCATTCTCAATTGATGGGGAGGGGGGGTAGCGGCACGGGGGGGCGTATTGTGGAACCTGGCCTTGGGGCAGCAGGTGGAGTAAATCCGGCCCTGTGTGGACCGTTTCACTTTCATCAAAATGAACCAGTTTTGGATTACCAATGACTGCAAAAACCCTGCAGCTGATGCTACAGACTGCAGAATTTTCATCCACCTTTACCACTCCCCATGAAAAAATAATAGCTGTCACCATTACAAGCACCTGGGGCCTTACCAACTGCTTACATACTTCCCAGCTACTGAAGAATATTTGTGACTATTGTCTCTCAATTAAACTTAAATGTTTATTGCAAGATAAAACCTGCTTCATCTCTCCTCTTATATTGTGGCCTAACCAATCTGCTTACATAATGTCCAACCAATGAACAATATTTGTGGCTATTGTCTAAAATCATACACTGTAATGTTTTTTTAAAGGAAAACTATCAGGTGAGTGCTTTTCACTCACCTCATAGATCTAGCCAACCTGTGACAATGAGACTGTCACAGGTCGGCTCAGTAGATCGGGAGGTGAGCAAACAGTTATCGGCGTTCGCTCACCTCTCGATCCTGTCATGGCTCTCTGCCGTGACAGGGGAGGGGCTGGATTCCCCCTCGCCGCTCTGAGCCGCCAGCGCTGACTGGCGGAATGGACGGGGGAGGGGGCGGGTACAGCTGGCTCTGCCTCTAGATAGGCAGAGCCAGCTGTCAGTCACGCAGCTGGGTGGGTTCTGGCACAATTGTCGGGATCCGCTTCAGCTGCGGCATCTCAGTATACCGCGAGCAGCAGCTCGCAGTATACTGCGGCGTCTCAGTATACCGCGAGCTACAGCTCGCAGTATACTGAGCCTAAGGTGACGGGAGGACGCTAGTTTGTGTCCTCCCATTACCCTAAGGAGAACTATGGGGAAAAGACTTAACCCCATAGTTCTCCTTTAACATAAAATATGCTTCAACTCTCCCTCTTACATTACGGCCTTACCAAGTTGCTTACATACTGTCCAGCTACTATGCATTATTTGTGGCTATTGTCTTTCGGATAATACACTTTAATGTTTATTTCTAGAGAAACCCTGCCTCGTCTCTCCCTTTTATATGGCTGCTTAAATACTGTTCGGGCACTGAACAATATGTGTGTATAATGTCTCTCAGATAATACACACTCATTTTTATTGCAAGATAAAACCTGCTTTGTCTCTATCTATTTGACTAAAACTGCACCCCCTCACCATCTGTATGTGAGAAACCTAGGTGACACATATGCACTGTCCACAATCCTGCTATCCAGATCCTCGCATAATATTATTACTAGACAAGCAGTAATTAAGTGGCAGTAAACATTTTGGTTCAGTATGGAGCCAGTCATGATTTTGTACAGATTTAAAAAAAAAAGAGTTTTGTTAAAATAATTCCTGATGATTAAAGCCATACTGTGCTTTGCTATTACGGTCCTTGTTCAGGCATTTTGTGTTCACTGTGTTGTCTCCTTGTCACATGGGCTTCCAGTAGAGATTTTAAGTGGCAGAGCATTTGCCCAATGGGTAGATGTGCATCCCCTCTGTCACCATCCGAATGTCTGTCGTAAGCAATGATTTGCAGCTGGCACTTAATCACTTACATGAAGAGAAGTAGTTGCTACAATGAAAGTGAAATCAGTATTTTCTAAAAGGCAAAAATACATGGAAGTTCTTTATGATATATTGCACCCAGGGCCAGATTTACTCTCTCTTCTGCTGCCCTAAGGCCAGGTTTCCCAATTTGCCCCCCTCCCTGCAAACCCTCCTCCCTCCTCCCCCCTTGGAAAATGGCAAACATTTAAATTTTTATCACTTTTATATTGTTTTATTTATTATGTAATTTTCTGAAATGTATCTTATCTTTTACTTTTTTATTTTTTATCTTAATATTTTTTACTTTTTTATTTTTTATAATTGTTTCATCTTATTTTTTACTTTTTAAACGTCTTTTTATTTGTCATTTTAATTATTATTTTGTTACTTTTTTTCTTAATTTTTATTTATTTAATATCTTTTTATCAATTTCTTTTTTTTTCCACTTAGCACCTGTGTGGTAGCAAAGTTAACAAGCCCCTGTGTGATAGCATTTGGAGGTGGCAGGTTCTCTTTATTGAACCTGTCACCTTGGATACAGGAGTTCTAGCATAGCACTGTGCTGGAAACCCTGTGACAGCTGAGACGGGAAGGCTGCGAGTGCAGCTCTCCCTTCTCAGTGTTTACATGGAGCAGAGTGGAGAATGGACGTTCTCTGCTCTCCGCTCTCCATCCTGAAGAGAGGATCTCCGGCTGGCAGAGAGAGAGGTAGACGTACGAGCAAGCTGCATACAAGTGATCTCAGCGACAACGAACGAGCGACTTCCCCACTGTACATTTAGCCCTGCTTACCCGAAGCATGGCTAAGTGTAGAAAACAACTACCCACCCGGAACTTCATGTCCCGGGCATCGGGCGATAGGAATTGCACACCCCTGCTGCCCCTCTACTCCCTGCCGCCCCAAGGCCGGGCCTCGGTTGGCCTTGTGGGAAATCCGGCCCTCATTGCACTTTAGCAAACTAAATTTCATCTAAGAAACCTGGGATGTATTGTTCTGAGTTTAATGACAGTCGATGGTTCTTGTTTCGGAACTGGAAAGCGTGATGAAGAAATTGGCATTGTGTAGGATATTGTTGGGAGCAAACTGAAGATCTCATTAAGCTTTGGAAATAACATATTTGTGTTTGTTAGAGTGTTTGTCACACAGCAGATAAAGTGAATTGCTCCTAGTCACAGTTAGCTGGCCTTTGAATTCACCTTACTTGCAAGCAACAAACATGCTGCTAAATTAATAAAACATAAGGACCGTTTCCAAGTATAAACAGCTACAATAAAAAAAAAACATTCAATAAATTCTAGTGAATCCCTATATGTTTTCCTTTGTATAAGAAGTCCTAAGTGTAAAGAAATAATTTAACAATTTAGATTTGTTGCTGAGCCAAACATTGTTTCATGAACCATTGGGTACCATTTCCATGAAGTCTAATGTATCCTATAATATTTTACATCTCAGCACAAGTGCAGAGCAAAGGTTTAGTCTTGCAATAAATGTATAAGACTTTCATCTTTGCCTTTTGGCACCAGGCCTTGTTCCTTAGAATAGTTTGCATAATTGATAAGCAGCAGAACTGGTTAATGATAACTGCCCTGGGAGTTTGAGAAGGGATAAAATGACATGAGTGAGGAATATGTTGTGGCTGCAGCAGTCATGCTCTGGAGACAGTGAGTAGAGGCCGTATTATCCTATAATTGCACAGCAGCTGTTATCAGTAGTTTAACTCTTTTTTTTTTTGCCCAGACTGGAATGACAGATAAGCAAACCACTGTGGCTAAAATTATAGTCAACTCCATGTTACAGACAGTAATGTAAAGAAACACATAATATCGCAATTGCTTTGTACACATGCACTGTTGTATACTAAATTATCATGATTCGTATTCTTTAAATGTAAAAAAAAAAAAGTGTAATTTATTACATGCTCAGGAAAAGACCTACTGTCTTATTCTGCATTGTTTTTCTCAGGTATCCTTTTCTACACTATGTACCCCTGCATGCAGCTTTATTATGGAGTAGCTCTAGTTGTACCTACATGCACAGCTTGCAGCTAACCAATTCCCATTCCCTGTTTCGACATCATATAGTGCCCATTGCCTGTTTCAGTATATTGCTCCTTGGTCCATTAGTGTCTCTCAGTGGCATATATTGATTATTCCCAACTACACTATGATATACTAATAAACATCAGCTTATTGGAGCCCAATAATGTGTGTGTGTGTGTGTGAATATGTGTATGTATGTGTGTGTATATGTATATATATATATATATATATATATTATTTTTTTTATAGTAATGGTCTATTCATGTAAATGTAAACATTTCTCAGAACCTGCATATTTGACAGAGGAGCTGCTTATACTATTAGATATAACAGATTTGTGTAACAACAGAGCTCCTCAACTGAATCACATTGACCGAAGGCTACCAAATTGCAATTTATTATAGAGTGGAGAAAACTATTTTTTCCAGTTAATTTTAAATTAGTTTTTAATGTTGTCTGTGTTTATGATGAGGAGACTACACTCACTTTCTGTTCAAGTGATGATGGTCACCAGGTTAAGATGCAACAGAGGATCTTCCCAGTGAGGACACAAAACAGCAGTAAAAACCTGACAGAGAATGTATTCCTTATCCATTTCAAAATAGAAACAAAACTCTGGATAGAATTACACTTTACTAATATAATGTAGAAGGATGAGCTCAGGTTCAGACCCAAAAGCACCTTGTCCCCATGTCGACGAGGACAAGGGTCTATACCCCAAAACCTTGAAAAAGTGTCCATCGGTGTAATCTAAATGTCAATCATGTTGTCCAGCAGTGTAGCTTCACGTCAATCACAATGTACGACGGTTGTCGACTTTCCGAAAGAAAGAATTCCCGACATGACTGATTCCGACAAACTCTCGCCGCAAAATTACAGCTCTCACCTGAATGTCAACAAAGGGAGCGGAACGAGTTGTGATGTCAGGGTACTTGTTCTACCCCTTTGTTAAGATTCTGTGACAGCTCTCTGCCCCTTTGTTGACAATTGGGAGCAGATGTACATCGCTGGACATCGTGATTGACGTTTGAATTGCATCAATGGACACTTTTATTTTTAATAAAGGACCTTTGTTTTTTTTTTCTTTTCAAATAAAGGACTTTACAAACCCGTGCAGTGTATATTTATTATTGCGCTGTTTATTTATTTGGTGGATGAGTAGGGGTAATAACTACCCTTTACTCATTTGGCGGGGGCAGCATCTGGGTGCCCCTTTATGAAAAGGGGACACCAAGATTCCTATAAGCCTCCCTGCCCACAGACCCCTCAAAATCACCGGGCCAGGGTTTTGGGGACGAGGCCCTTGTCCTCATTGACATGGGGACAAGGTGCTTTGTCAGGGGGTCTCCCCCTAGGAAAGCACCCTCCCCATATTCAGTGCATGTGGCCTGGCATGGTGCGGGGAGGCCGCATGCTCTCAAACCCCTTCCTGCTCTGCCAGGCTGCTGCTCAGACCAAGGGTCTGGTAAAGGATTTTAGGGAGGACCCCACGCATGTTTTTGTGTTGGCGTTGGGGTCCACCCTAAAATTTCTACCAGACCTAAAGGGTCTGGTATGAATTGAGGAATGGACATCATGATGATTTTTATTTTATTATTTTAACCTGTAACAACATTTCATTTCAAATGACATTCAGAAAACATTTTGGATGCATATGAATTTCGTTATTGGAAAATTCAGAGACATCCGGATTCATTATTCCTTTCATTCAGCAATTCGGATGCATCCGAATGTCCGATTTTGCAGATATTAGTATGAATTTCAATTCTGAACAAAACGAATTACACATGTCTGGAAATATCTGCTAAAGTCAAATAAGTAAATGACACGTATCGATCTTCTAGTTTTCTACTGAGCACAGAGGTAGACCAGGAGATCACTACTCCTGGAAATGTCAGTCTTTCATCAGACTTTAGTAGATCATTTCTCTTTAAAGGAGCAGCAAGGGCAAGGAAAGAGGTGAAAATATGCTCTCTTCTTATGAAGCTGCAGCTTTACTAAAAATTTCGGTTTGATAAAAGTTGCGCTAATATTATGCAATACATCAAAAAATTCACTGCCACCATTTTATTCTACATGTGCATTTTTACAGTAAAAAGGTCAAAAGCACTGGAACCCATGCCTTCTGCTCCTGGCTCAAACTCTTTTGGCCCCAAGCTTTGAGGTGTAGGGGCTCCATTAAAAAAATCCCTGATGGTTCTATGCCTCCATTCTGAGACCCCCACTGCAGATCTGCAGATGTAAGATTACATCTCCAGGACTCAAACTTGTAGACTGCCATTCACAAGACCATCTCCTTGTACTCTGTACCAGAGACTTGACTCCTTTAGCAGTAGATCCAGCTACAATCTATCTTTTGTATGCTCATGTGCAACCCCTTCTTCTACGCTGAATGAATGAATGAATGAATGAATGGTAGGCTGTCCTCACTGCCCCGCCTATTAAAGCCATGGCCACGCCCCCCTTTCCTATGCTTGCCAACCACTCCAATCAAGTACCAGTCTTTTTCACTCGCATTCCACCATGGGTCCTGTGCTGCCTAAGCAGAGATATAAAAAAAATCAACAGGGTCTGTTTTACGATAAACCTGGAGCACAAAGCTGTTTTTCATAATGAGCAGCGGACATTTTCCCAAGACTATTATTAGGATTATTCAAGTGAAACAAGTACACATGGGAAATCAATCTGCATTTTCATTACAGTTCCAGGAGAATTTGTTTATGAATGGGAAAAGTGCTAATAATTTCAGACATAGCTATTCACGCAGATTATCCTGTCAATCCAGCTCAGCTCTCTGCTAAGGTTTATGTGCCAGTCAATATATATTTCCTATTAAGTGATAAAAAAAACATGGATCTATTGAGTCACTGTGTAATATAAACATCTAAGGTGCAATGGAATACACTATTAATTATCTGCAGAAGGAATTTTATGTAAGCATTTCACCTTGGGGTCGGGTCCTCAGCAATGTGAACAGATAGACACCATTCACTTTTAATATATACAGGGAGTGTGACTCTCACTTAACACTCTTAGGAGAAAGTGTTAGAGCAAAGGTCACCTATGGACTTCACAGACTTCAGAAAAGAGAGACAAATTATAGTTTTCACAGACAGAGAACCTTCATGCCAACCCGGCATTCCCTGAAAATAGCTCATGTCTGACTGGATGGTTCAGCTACCAACTCCTTGGGAAGAAATCACCATAATTCAGTCAAGGAACAAGCTGCTGCCCAGCTTCTTGGGAACCTCAATTAGGCTGAAATTCCTCCATGGTATTTCAGTCCCCTAGCTCAACATATAATGTCACAAACCCAGGCTCCTTGTCCAATCAAATGGTCACCGTGTTCAGGCAGCAGGCCTAGGAGAAGTAGACGTAAAATTCGTCCCTTCCCCGGACAGGAGTCTCAGGTGAGGACTGGCTTCCTAGGGTCACTCCCGAATATGTACATATGATTATTGTAGCTTTCCACACTATTGCCAAGGACACTCCCCTGCAGCAGGCAGAAACAAATAATCACCAGAGAGATTTTGGGTGGGTCAGAGCCTCCATCCCTGACTACAGCCAGTTCTGGTAATAAAAGGGTTAACCCACCAGCCAGAGGTGTGTTAAAAAGGAACAGGAAGCTAGTCAGTCTGTGTCTGTGAGGAGTGTTTGGAGCAGGACACATGGCTGTGTGTGTTAATCTGTGGAATACAGTCTACCGAGACACTGCTGAGGCACCTGTGTCCATACTGGAACACTCTGTGAGCCGGCTTTGAATCTAACCCTGAGGCTGGCACCCTAACCTTGAGGTGGGACTTAGCATACAAGGTGCTGAGCCAAATCTTGTATTTGCTGACAATAAGCTCTGTTGATTTTGTCATTCTGCTGAATATAAGGCGATTGTTTGTGGAAAAGAATAAAGGTTTATTTGCTGATACGGCTGGCTACGGGTCATATCCGCCCTGCATATTACAGCACGTAGAGGGTTCATTCAAAACCCATCTAAAGCCCCCTAGTTTTTTGCATATACACTGCCTGGCCAAAAAAAAGTCTTAACCTGGATTTAGCTAAGTAAATAGGTAAGATCCTTCCATTGGATAATAAATAGGTCTATTCCAAGATGACAATACCAAGATTAATCGGGCTCAAATTGTGAAAGAGTGGTTAAGGGAGCATGAGACATAATTTCTACAAATGGATTGGCCACCACAGAGTCCAGACCTTAACCCCATTGACAATCTTTGGGTTGTGCTGGGGAAGACTTAACGCAGTGATACAAATCTCCCATCATCACTACAAGATCTAACAGTGAATGTTGGCTGTAATCAAAGCTAAAGGCAGTCCAACAAAATAGTATGTGTAGTGTATATTAATAGGTAGTGTCAAGTCATACCACTGCATTCATTTTGCAAAACATTTTAATTTACCTGATTTCAGAGTTCTAATCTTTGCAGGCAAGCCAGCCCAAGATGAGAGTGAGTGGGTAACAGCAACACAAACTGCTCCAAAAGCGACACATCACATGAGCCGTGTCCACTCCTTCATGCTAAATCACAACATCACTTTCTTCTTGATTTGCAGGAACAGTCACATTTGGTTTGCTGCTATTAATATAGAATTGTTTAAAAAAAATCCAGCTGGTAGGCTCAGATCCCATTCGGATGACCATGGCATGTAATTAGTTCATGGATCAAAAGTGCAGAGATCCAGCTCAATGACAACAAGTTTGGGTGGTCTTTTAGGTATTTAAACAACGATTTTGGTCCAGCCTTTTAAATTAATTTTGTGATGGCTAAAGGTTTTTGTCTAATAGTTACATAATCCCACTTTTTGTGCTGCTGCTATCCAGCATAAATAGAATTAAGCAATAAGGTAACTATAAAAAATGTGAAGCATCTGCTATGGTTGACGATGTACTGGTATTTAAGATGAAGAGGGTGTGACTCTCCAGTGAAGTATAAAAGCTATTGATTTGTGACATAAAACATTGCTTAAGATCTGACAAGGCAATTGAAGTTCCTTCATCACTCAATACAGAAGGACCTTTAAAGGCGTTTTTCACTGTCTAACAGCTTAGAGGGGATGTTGTGCTTTATCGCAGCAAAATATATAAAACTGCTCAAGACTGCACAATGCGGGTAAGGTGAACTGACACTGTGAATGAGGATTTGAATGGGTGCTGTAGGAATTTTTTTCTTGTGTAGTTTCTGAACATTAGTCTTTAATGTAACTATGGGGTATATTTTCTTTGCTATCAATGACTGGTGTCTAAATTGTGACACATTTTACACAATTTTTATAGGGTTAGTCCACATTTACTAAAAACATTCCTCATGCATTGCAGAATCCCCAGTACATTAAAAACACTGCACAGTTGTGTAGCATGCCCCCAGCACCGTAGAAATGAGTGTGATAGCTCATTCAAAATCTGCCACAGTACATTTTCCCTCCTTCGGCCACACATTCTGAATGAGCTTATTTCTGTGGTGCAGGGGAATAGCCATGCAGTGGTCCTGCCACATGGGCAGGATGAGCAGGAGGGTGGGCTGACCTAAATAGGGTTTTTTCTGATTGGCTTGAGAGTGGCCACACACGGCCTACAGTTATGCCATCTAAAATAAACTGTGCAGTTTTCTTTAAGTACTGGGGATGCATGGGGAATATGTTTGGTAAAGATTAACTCACCCTTTAGGAATTTTTCAAATATATGTTTATAGGCAGAATACAGTTTTCAAAAGAAAATATATATTTTCTAAGTTATTTAAGAATAGTTCTTGCTCTATTTTCTAAATGTTTCTTCTTTTTTTGAAAAACAGATGAGGTATTAGGCTGTAGACAGGCATAATGACTAGAGTTGCCATGGACTTAATATTTTCAATTGATTGTTGTCCAGTCAACACAAGCAGGCAGGACTGCACATATGTCTACCCTATACATTAATGTATGTGAGAGAGAGCAAGCAGCCTACAGTGAGAGTGTTTTTGGGAATACCTTTCCAGCTTTACCAGCAAATGAGCATTAATAGTTCTCAGATCTCTACATTTCCAAGAAAAGGGATGGCAGTGAATTGGTGCACAGCAGCTTTACCTAGTTGAAAAACTGAATGTAGAGTAGTAGTTTGGTTGTTGCAGTAAATGTTGTGAAAGTCTACTTTGGAATATTATGCTTTGACAGCCCCTGTTAAAAATTACTTAAGTGCAGGATATCCTCCTATTTTTATGTGTATTTTGCATTTTTACCTATATTCAAATTACAGATATTTTAAATTTAGAAGTCCTGACCAGGACATTTGAGACCTTGCTATGGCTAATATGTAGGCATACACTAGAAAAATCTGTCCTGGCAGTATCTTTGGAATTGTTAAATGTTAAATGTGATAGGCTGTCTACAAGAAGAACAGTGATCACTGTATGAAACTGTAACCAGTTTTTACATGGTAAAGATGGAGGAAGAAATAAGAAAATAAAAGGCAGTGAGTGTGTTCATTTAGCAGATGTATAAAGTATAATTATTGAAATGAAAATGTCTATAGGATGAAGAGAAAAGAGGTAATGGGTTCCAGCAGGAAGAATGAAAAAGGTTTCTAGCAAGGTGAAAATGGCATTTGTAGAAATTTGGAGAAAGACTGATGAAAATATGCACAACATGGTCATATGTTCAAGATGACTGCATGCTGAGGTTAAGGCATTTCTCTTATTCGACTGCATGTCCTGTGTATATTAGACAGCAATTCCAGGCAAGAAGTAAAAGCAACCAAACAGTTACCTCTCAAGGATACTTTAGAGCTGTTCTTAGATTAGAAAGGCCACTCAATTTATCTTAAAGTGGAACTTTAATGGAAAAGAAAAATTGCTAGCGGGATGGCTTTCATTGCAGAAGAATCTGTATGCCTCTTCTGCAATAAAAGCTTCTTACCTTCATCGTACCAAACCTCTAAAGCTTATACATAGAGCCGTGCATGCTTAGCTCTGTGTACAGTCTTGGCATGCCCTGGTCTCTGGATGGAACAATTTGCTTGCGCATGCATGGGAGTTATCTGTGACCAGACAATCAAGATGGCTGAAGACACCAAAGCCGGAAGAAGATGAAGAGAAGATGTTAGCAGAAATGAGGATGTTCACAGATAGTGATGATCCGAACACACCTGAGTTCGGTTCGAGTTCGAACTTTAGCACATGGAAAAAGTTCGAACTCAAACTTCAAACTCAATGAAAGTCTATGGGACCAGAACTCGGAAAATCAAGTGTCCCCTTTTTGAAGGCTTATATGCAAGTTATTGGACCATAAAAATGGTATGAGAATTCAGGTACTACCTTGGGGGGACATGTATCAATGAAAAAAACACTTAAAAAAATACTGTTTTTAAAGGAGCAGTGATTTTAACATTGCTTAAAGTGAAACAATAAAAGTGAAAGATTCCTTCAATAATCGTGCCTGCGGGGTCCCCTTAAACTGCCTATAAAGTGGCACATCTGTATGATGTATAGAAGCTACTGCAGCAAAAATTACATTTATAAGGAAAGAAAAAAGCATGTGGTTCCCCCTGTCATACAATACCAGACACTTTAGGTAGGAATGTTAGGAGGGACCCCATTTAAATTTAAAAACAAAGCGTGGGGTTCCCCCCAAAAGTCATACCCTCAAGGTCTGGTAGGAATATTAAGGATGACACCCCCCCAAAATGGGGGGGAAACACGGGGCCCCCCCTAAAATTCCTAACCAGACCCTTGATCCGAGCGCAGGCCGGGCAGGGCAGGAAAGGGGGGGGATGAGTGAGCGCCCCCCCGCCATACCAGGCCACATGCCCTCGACACTGGGAGGGTGCTTTTCCAGGGTCTCCCTTGGAAAAGCACCTTGTCTCTTGTCCCTGTGCCGATGGGGACAAGGGCCTCTTCCCCACAAGCCCTAGGGTGTTGGTTGTGGGGGTGCGGGCAGAGGATCTTATTCACATTGGGGTACCCCTTCACTTGTACCCCTACCCATTCACTAAAGGGTTCAAATAAATTGTAAATAAAAAATCCTTTATTTGAAAAAAAAACAAACCAAAGCATTTTTGACAAGTCCTTTAATTAAAAAAAAAATGTTTAATGGATTAACCGACGTAATCTTAAGGTCAATCATGACCTCCAGCGTTGTTCATCACTATCATTATTGCTTTGCTCAATCATGGCTCTTACAGTGCACTGTGCCGTGATTGGGCAAAGGCCTGCACTAGACCTGTGGTCGGGTGCCTTGCTTTACCCAATCAGGGCTTCACAAGGCACTGTGTGGGGAGCAGTGCCTTGTGGGGAGCTCGGCGGGCGAATAGCTTGTCAAACGACCTGACAGTTCGTGTGTTCGCCGAATTACCGATGTTTGAGTTGAACTGTTGCTCGACTCGGAGATCGAGACCATCCCTATTCAGAGACACGGCATCACTGGAGAAGAGGTAAGTGCTGCAGAATTTAGTTCCGCTTTAAAGCGTATATGAAGGTAAACATTTTTTAATTTTTGGCAAGTACAGAAAAATAGGAAGTAGAGATCTGAGTACAGATAATCTGCTTTGCGACCACTCGCACTTACGACCGTCCTCCGAGTGACCTCCGACCTTGCACATCAGCATCAGTGCGACGTGTCGCCGGCGGAAGTGATGTCCTCCGATCTTCACTGCGGGTCCCGGTAAGTATTTTCATTGCCCGATGTACAGTACACTGTTCGGTACTGTACATCTGCAACGCTATACAGTACTGTACTAATGCAGTACAGTACTGTATAGAGTTCCTCACTTAACGACCAATTCGTTTAACGACCTGGTCGTAGGAACGGAACTTGGTCGTTCAGTGAGGAATACCTGTACATGAAAAACTGAAATCCTGAGGAGGATGGCTTTATCCCCTGTATGAATTCCAAGGCTTACTGCTCAGTTTTGATTGTACCATTTAATGACTCTTCAAATACAGCACATATGAAACAAGTCCAGAGTGCATCCAATAGTTTACCTTTCCAGCACTTTACAACACTTCTGATTACTAAAACAGGTCACTGCGTGATCATTGTTCAGGAAACTTTAAGAGACCTTGACACCAGGTAAGGGGAGGGGTGGAGAAGCTAGACAGTAATTAGACACTCCCAAAAGAGGAGAAGGTTATGACATGTAAGAATAGAAGAAAGAGGGGTGTGCTAGGAAATTGACATTCCCTACAGAACTAAACTGTTCTAGCAAGTTTAAAGACACAAGTGAATAAAAATTGTTTATTGAAAGATACAATTCTGCATATAAGCATTGCAGTTCCTGTGTTTTTGCCTGCAATTTGTAAGTTTTTGACAGGTTCTCTTTTACCATAACCACATTTGTGTGTATGACCCCTAATACAAACGCTGACCAAAAATCTACTATAATAATTTTATTAATTTTAGAAATTGCCTAACTGGTTTCTAATCCAAAGTGACTGTTCAGAATGCAAACTGCACTACATGTACAACCTTCTGTGCACGATTAAACATACTTTTCTTTCCTTCAAAAGAAATACACAAACTCCAGAGAGCTTTTGTTTCCTGTAGCTACATTGTGAGAGAAGCATTGATGAATGCTCTGAGTGATTCAATGCCTTGGTGCCTACTACAGGCAGGAATAACTGCAGCCTCTCTACTGTCAGTGTATTGATTTCTTGTCTAGCTCTCGAGCAAAACATGAAGTCACATAAGAGGCAAATAATATAATGACAAAGCTCTGAAAATCCATTGTGAACACAACTCACTTAGAATATGCAAATAGCCAAGCAACATGGAAACTACATACACAAAAAAATTATAATTCCTTTTCTAATTATAAAGCAAACAAAGTGGCTTTCTGTTTAGTATCACAGCTTTCACCATCTCTATTAATAGATGATTTTTTTCAATGTAAAACAACTTTATCCTTCTAAATTCAAAGCAGCACAGATTATGGTGACACTGAAGATAGATTTTGTTTTCCTGTGGTTCTAGAGACAATCTTAAATGGAATAAAGCAGAGCTTTGTAAAATGTTGAACGGAAAAAAAGTAACTTAGGAACTGAGTGCTTGTGGTAAAGAGAGAAACATTTCTCAGAGGGAGAGAATGTTCTATAATGAAAGCATCCAATTAAGAAGATATAGAGTGGATCATTGGAGTAATCCAGTGAAGTAAGAAGTATTAAATGTCCAGGAAATACACAGAGTCTCTAAGGAGTCAAATTCGGAGTGTCTTCTAGGAAAGCTAAGCAGCCTTTCAGTGTGTCATTCACTGCTGATAATATCTTAATGTCTCTGGCTGTAACATTTGGCATGCCTTCATCTTTCAGAAATTTAACTGATATAATTTGTCTACAATTTTAGCTTCGGCTGCTATGAACTCTAATTTTAATTTAATGGAGAAGGAATGTTATGCGGGCCCACCAAGGATCCACAAGAAAATGCCTGACATCTGTTTGTTCTGGCTGCAGGTCCTGGTGCTAAAAGGTCATATCAACTCAAATCAATTTTTCATTTTTGTGGACAGATTGTAAAGGGGCATAAAGCTAGAATGGGGATGCTTGGATTGGTTGTATTGTTGAGTGATTGGCAAAATGTATACCCAATCTGAGTCTGATGACCTATGTTATTTACTGTATATAGTAGTGTCCAATACCATTTCTCAGGCTAGGATTTTGGGGAGAAATTCTGTGAGGAAACCTGTGTGAGCATGATGTAACCTCACAAAATACAGAAACAGGAATAGGTGTAGAGATATTTTTACTATGAAATAGTGAATATACAACTGTAAAGTTCCTGTTGACAAGACCACCTCTACATATTTGTATTTTTCTTATCTGGCCTGTATTAAGAATTACTCTTTTTTGACATGACTGGGAACTTGAAAATAATTTGGCATAGGAACTGGGTACTGTAATGTAACAGGCAGAATGCCAAGACCTCTGACTCATTGAAAAGCAGGGCTACAAAATCTCCCGGCAGTTAGCTTTGGTTCACACCTTCACAGTTCAGGTGCTGTGCATTTTAAATGTGTTTTACATGCGTTACCACTGAACCACTGAACTAAACCACTGAATCTAATGCACTTTTTGATGAAAGCATATCAAAGATGCAGCAAGCAATTGTTTTTTACCACAACACATTTAAAACACACTATAGAGTAAATGGGGGCTGAGATGCAAGTGCTGACTTCAGAGATACATAGACTGCAGAGAAACAACTGGTGAAAGGCAATGGAAACACATGTTGTTAGCTACCGAAGCACAGTGCAACCAATAGAAGAAGAAGAAAAAAGAAAGAAAGACAGGTGGCACACGGACAATGTCAGAATTTTCATAAAACTTTCGAGTTTTGGATGTGCACACTTGAAGCCATGCCTTGGACCTCTCCGACCTCCTTTTGCTACATCTTTCACCCTAGAGACAGGTTTAGTAGTAGAGATGAAGAGGAGAATTGTTTTTATGAGGCAGACAGCACTGTTTTGCTTAGTAAACCAGCCTTTACTGTAAAGTGATAATAAAGTCAAAAGGTTTTTAAGCTGTTTCAAATGCTGAATAAATCACTTACAATGAATTCTGCTCCTTGTTATTTAAAAGTTTTGGATTGCTACAGAATCAGCTGGTCCCCTGAGTACTGGCCATGATATCCTGTTTTAGGGTAGCTTCTTTCCCTTGCAGGGTTCTGTCACACACTCCCTAATCCCCTGGGTTGCTAGGATCTCAGCTGCGGAAGCACAGTATAACCCCCTCTAATAACCAAACCACAGGAGGGATGATAAGGATAGTCAGGTTTAACCCCTGGCGTCGCTCTCAATCTGCACGGAGAGTTAGGGGTTAAATCATCATCTGCCGTATATAATTTGTAAGTGTGGTTTAGGACTGGGCTATTACTTCATAGGCCATAAGGTATAAACTGAAACTATAAACTGGAAAAGTAATTGATGTGAGGTTGAGACCCCGGCAGGAGTAATACACTCTATTAACAGCGCCTATCAGGAACACAGTCAATGGTATGCAAAATCAAGGCTTGTTCACTATAGTGCTTAATCCCTCAGAGGGGTACTTGCGCTTAGATGTATTAAGTCCAGCAGGCTGTTGGTAGTGGTTAGTAGGATCCTTGCTGGTGGTTTCCAGGGAGGCTGGTGCCCATATAAGCAGAATTGGCTTCGGATGGTGTGGGGTCCAAGGCTTCTAGAGGCAGATCTGCTCAAAGAGGTCCAGGCAAGGTTGTGGGGGTTCGAGGTGTTGGGAGGCAGCAGGGCTTCCAAACCGCAATAGTGGAATGCCGTGTCAGCTTCCCGACTGAGTTTAAATAGGCTGCCGTTGCATCCGATTGGAGCGCACGGATGGCCTTTGACTTCCGCGTTCCAGGCTGGAACGCATGACATCACGGCGTGCCGGAGGAGCCGCAGATACTCTGCTCCCGGGACAGCGTTCCAGGCTGGAACGCGGATGCCGGGGGCCCCTGCGGATGTTACAGGTTCTATGGAGACACACTTGTTTGTGCTAGTAAGCTGTGTGTGTCTCTTGGACTTTACTTGTCCAATTGGGCCACTTGGAGCATTAGTGAGTCAGCTTTATTCATTCTGCTTTGAAGACTATTAGAGAATATGTATCTGTACATGCAACACAGATATGTACTAGATGCTCATTGGTAGGCACAAACTGTACATATTTGCACCCCTGAACCCACTAATAAGGGCCTATATTCCTTTTGTTTATAGTTTTCTCTGGATTATATACTACTGGCACTTGATACCTAAATATTAAAGCAGGACTTCTGTTGAAAAAATACAAAAACACAAGCTCACCTTATTTCACTTGAAACGCTTACCTCCAGAGATCTTTTGATTATGAAATATCTACAGATTTTTCTATAAACTATTCACATAATCATAGCCTATTGCCTGTATTTTTTTGTTCAGCAACTGGATTTCAACTGAAAATCTACCCAGACCTGGCCAGTTTCAATCTGGAGCTGTCAGCATCTGAGTCTTGGTCATGTTGTCATGCTGTTCTTAAAGAAGCAGGAGAACAATTGTTCTGGCCCCATAGGCCGAGATTTATTGACTTACCTGCCTGCCATCTCAAATTCAGGCACAAGATGGGGTTGTAGGGCATATATCTCTATTTACCATAGAGCAAACTGTTTTTCTATGGTAAGTTCTCAGCTCAAGGAGAAGGGAACAAGGGCATTCTGGGAACTGAGCCTCCATTTTGGAACAGAGGAGAAGAGAATCTGATGCCACCCTGAGCGCATGTCTGGAGTAAATGCCCAGATTTCCCTTGCGGCAGCATCGCTGGTAGAAACGGACATGTTTCTCTGAATATTTGTGATCTACTTTAATAACATGTTCATATACGGATTTGTATGTTTTCATGTTCTTTATTACCATTTTCACCCATCCTGTTTTGTTAATAAAGCATCAAGATTTCATCCAGTCTTGCAGAATAGGAGAGATTAGATGCATGTTGAGCTATACAAAGGCCACAGGGTCACATGTCGCAGGGACAGAATAATGATATCACAGACCACAATCCCTCAGAGCACACGGGAGACAGTAACAAAGAGAGAATGACAGCCACATTTTCGGCTGTCATCCATCAAATGGATCGGTTGAACTGTTATATTGGTAGGGGACAGGTGAAGACATTCCTTTTTATTTGACTATCCACAAATATGACCATTTAAAGCTAATTTCTTATTATTAATCAATGTATTGCTATGGCAAAAAAGGCTGCTATTGTACTCATGGTTTAGTGAAAGGCATTCATTAAATGAAACTGAAAACACTTTAGCTTTCACAACAAAAATAGATAGCCTATTCAGCAAAAATGAAATCTTATAAGCAGTAGTCCAGGCAGTTTTAAAGATTGAGGAATCATTATGAATAACAAAAATCTAAACTGTTCTGACAGAAATGTCATAAGATATAAAATATTTCCTGTGCCTCAGTCCTGAGTCCTGTCTGCTATTACAAGCTAATAGAACCAGGCGCCAGTACCCAGACATATGCCGCCTAGAGGTATGACAATACTCAAAGTTGTTGGATGATGTATTGTATTCAGTGACTTTCCAAAATCATTTTGCTCCAGGTCGCCAGATCCTAGAGCTAACCCTTCTTAAATGCTATAGGAATAGTTGCTAAGGCATTTGCATTGATGCTAACAGAAGTAGACAACTCGAGCAGCCTACAGAACAACCCTCTTTCCTCTTTTAAATATTTAAGCATTTTATTCATACAACATTTCATGGTATTCTTACGAATATGTGGTTTTTTTTTTCTCTAGAAAATTAACAACTTTTAAGACACATTATTTGGTGCCTTTTATATTAGTTTGCAGAGAGCACCAGACAATATATATCATCATTTATCACCTTTTAAGGTCCGGCAAGAAATGGCTCTGCTGAGAAGATAATTTATGGCTTTTCCAATCGGCATGCTGTCTCTCCGACCACTATTGAAAGTGACAGAACTATCACAGGCATTTGTATTCTGAGGTTGAAGCCTCCAAAAGAAAAATAGGAGGCACAGCTGAGAATTGCTCACCTATTCAGGATCCCAACAAATGCAAATGCTTTCATGAGACAAAATTAAATTGTGATAATTTCCGCAGTATTTGCTAATTGTAGATATTTTAATTGACATAGCTAGGTTGCGTGAGTACTGGAGCACGCCATTTATTCAGCTCTGTCTGTATTAAACAAATTGAATGGAACTTTCCAAATGTAATAACCTTTTCAATGCTGTACAATACTAGTACATTTGGGAATGCATTTTGTTCATTAACAACAGATGGAAAGTATATTTCAGGTAATGACTTTGTAGCTTTTATTAGTTTAGAGTTTTGTTGTAGCATATTTATATGGCTGCTCTCACAGTAGATCTTATTAAGGATGATTTGTTCGGTGCAGTGATGTTTTTTCAATACAAAAAGAGTGAAGCAATAAAAGCTCAGGCATTGCCTGTAGTAGCAAATTACGTTTTAGCTATTCCTTTTCAGCAGCAGGTTATAAAATGAACATACACCACTAATTGGTTTCTTTAGACCCCTTTTGGGGTTTCTTGTGCTCCCAATATGTCACCTCCAAGTGTGAGGTGTGTCAGTTATAGTAGAGATATAATTGGTAAAGCTATGTGGGTCAGAAATTCCAGGTCAGACTCTGGACCAGGGCTCCCGATGAGTGCCCATCTCCCCCATAATACTGCATGACTTTTCCAGTTTATGACACATTTTAATATGTAGAGTAAATATAATATAATTGATAGTTCCTGACAAGTGGCTTAATGGTTAGCACTTCTGCCTTGCAACACTGGGGGTGCCATTTCAGTCAGAGCACTATCTCCATGGAGTATGCATGTTGCAAATTGTCAGTGCTATACAAATACCTATAATAAAGAAATACGTGCTCAGGGCAGTGACATTTTTCAAGACAGGGGATGAATCAAGAAGCATCAGTTCCCTGGTACATAATGATTTGTAACATCCGATTAATATAAACTGTGATTAAGCTATGGTAACCAATGAAAGATAATTTTTGTCTAATGTGGCAATCAACATCTTGAAGTTCCAGGTAGGAATATTCACACATATAAGATAGTGTTCTTATATAATGTGGCATTTTATCATTCTTTTTATTCATTTGTAAACATTTTATTAAAGTAACAGCATCTGATACACCATGTGGGGAAGTGGAATATTTGAAGATTTCCTGTTCCTAGGAGCAGCCACTCTTATTTGATGCGCTTTTGTGTATATCGCATATGTGCACACCTCTTCCTAGAAAAAGTCAGGGTTTATTAACCACTTCAAGACCAGGTGTTTAGACCCCCTTCCTGGCCAAGCCATTTTTCAGTATTCAGCGCTACGGTACTTTGACTGACGTTTATTCCGTCATGCAACGCTGTACTGAAATGAATGTTATACAATTTTTTGGGGACAGATAGAGCTTTCTTTTGGTGGTATTTAAACACCACTTTTATTTTTTACTATAATTAGGAAAAATTACAGAAAATTTTGGAAAAAAAACGTTTTTTTTTACATTATGTTAGGAAACATTTATTATTACCCAGTTTTTTGGTAAAATATAAAAGATCGGGTCACGTCAGGTAAATAGACATCAAACATGTCAAGCTTTAAAATTGCGCGCACCTGCAAAATCGCAGAAAACTACCATACCCAAAATTGGCCAGAGGCGACGCTTTAAAAGTTTTTACCGCTCATCAGTTTAGTGTTATCAGTGATTGATGGCCCTAGACCTATTGCTCTCACTCCGATGTTCGTGGAGATATGTAACATGTGCGGTGTAATAGGCGCAATCTTTTTTGCACGTATGCACCCCCGACGCATGTTTGCATGCGTGTATGTATGGGTGGAGACTTTAAAAAAGAAATGTGTTTTTTAATTCTTTTTATGTGTAACTTTAACTTTTTTTGGGGGGAACTTCAATTTTTTTTTCCTTTTTTTTCCCCACTAATTTTTATTGCTATCACATACAGGGGCTAAGTAAACTCCCCTATGTGATAGCAAAATATGTGACAGGTCCTCTTTATGGAGACATCAGGTGTCTCCAAGACCCCTAATGTCACCTAGGACCCCCCAAAAGAAGCTGATGAAGCAGAGGTCTGCTCCATGAGCTACTTTCCAGCTTCTGAAGCTGGAGAGTGACACAAGAATGCGGAAGTGATGTATTATACAACACTTCCGCATTCTTGCAGAGGAGAGGGGACCGGAGGGAGCTAGTGTACCGAGCTCCCTCTGATCCCCTGTGACACAGACGACATGCTGATCCCGGGCTCGCATCGGAGCCTGGGATCAGCGGGACAACTGCGGGGGCGACCGCGGAGGGGGGACCGATCGGCACACCATACACGGGATCGCTTGTATAGTAACAGGCATCGCTGCCTGTTTTTAAATAACGGCCATTTCCCCGCTCGCGCGTGCCGAGGGGGCGTGTCTGAGCGGACGTCTAAAGATGCCCGCTCAGATCTAGAGACCTCTCGGCCGGTCATTTTTTTACAACGGCCGGCCCTGAGGTGGTTAAGCAAATGCTCATTAGAAGTAGACATGTGCAAAACAAAAAAATTAGTTTTCAGATGAAACAAATGAAAACCAAAAACTTTTTCATTCGTTTCGTCAGTGGAAACACATTTTGATGTTGATTCGGAGGCAACGAGCCTCCGAAACCGCACACTGAAACCACAGGACAAGTGGCAGTCATATCGGCCGCCTGTGCATTCTGCGCATGCGTGCTGCCATTTTGGAGTAGATCTAGGTATACACCAAGATGGCGGTGCCCGCATGTTCGAACATCGCCATCTTGGTGTATACCTAGATCTACTCCAAAATGGCGGCGCGCATGCATAGAACGCGCCGGCGGCCAATAAAATTGAAAACAAATTTATGTATGCCCGAATATCATTTTAGTATATTTGGGCATATATTGAATTTGTTATTTTGGATTCGGACAAACCGCCGAATAAACTGATTTTGGTTGATTTGCAGGTTCGTCCAAATGCACATGTCTAATTTAGAAGTGCTATATGCCTGAAAAATTAGCTGTGAGTCTGAAAAGTAGCATCTTATATCTGTTGGCTAGCCTAAGTCATTATCTGACAGCAAAACAATAGCAGGATATTACAGACACAGCATGAAATTCTATTGTGAGGTTTATGGTCTGAATATTATATCCCTAGAGAAAATGATTTTTTTTTTCTATGGTTATTTGTTCTTTTTTATGAATTGTTAATAAACCACCATTCCAGAGATCCAATATCTTATACCAAATGCATGACCGATACAGAATGTATACTTTCTATATAAGGTAACATTAAACTGTGTTTATTTAATGCATACCTTTATCCCCTTTATCTAAAAATCACATCCACATGTAGCTCTGCATGCTGATATGAAATCCTCTTACATTCATTAGTTAAACAAGCTTTATTTGTTTATACTTACGATTACTCATTTTCTACTTCCTGGTTAAGTGAGGCACTGGTGATGTAGCCCTGGCCTCACAGATGCATATTGGGAAGGCTACATCACTAGTGCCTTCCTGGGAAATCCCCTCTGTAAATGGCAAAATCTTGTGAGATCTCAAGGAAAGGCATTCCACCCCCCCC
>NW_017306323.1:2071682-2109147 GCF_000935625.1 Nanorana parkeri
AAGGCCTTCCCCCCCCCCCCCCCCCCAGATGAAGTGTACTCTCACATGTTCCAGCAGACAGACTCAGAGTTCCAGGAAGTAAAAGGAGATGTATTAATTTGCCCTTAATGAAAATTGCCACTGTGAGAAGAATGGGGAGGAAAGGAAAAATAAGGCATGCAAAGAATAAAAAGTCTGCAATTATTTATAAGTATCTGTCTGTAGATTATTATTATTGCCATTACTAACCATTTCTAAAGGTGGCCTTGTTGTAATTTTTAAGATAAGTGTGAAGTTCCTCTTTAATAAGGCAGCACAAACAGCACCAAGGAAAACTGCAGTAAACTATAGCAACCAAATAGATTTAGTAAGAAGATGAAAGATGGTTGACTATTACTTTTGTGGATCAATTAATCTCCCGTTGGTGCTAGATGAGTAATGCAATTTGTGTTCTTTTGATAAATGATGTCTTGTTTATTTGATTACATAGGATTACAAAAAAAATACATTGAAAGAACAGTCACAATAAGTAGATGTCTCTGTTATTAATATGAAGTCAGTTTGCAAATTGCTGTTGAAACTTTGATTTTTTTTTGCATGGAGGAAACAGGAAAAATATAAGATACACAAGAACAGAATGATGAGAGCCAGAGCTAGAGGGCACAAAGGTACAGCATATGGTGCATCATTTTTCCAGGACACAACAGGGCAGTTCAGGACTTTGTACTCTGATAGTGGTTCACGTTTCCTGGTTAACCCACAGAAACAGCAAAATAATAAAAGCAGTTTTTGGTCTTGGACTGTCTTTGGTGACTGCAAAGCAGGTTTGATTTAGAATTGTGACAATGAATACTGTGATCTGCCAGCAGAGGGTGCTATAAGAGCATTATGTGAAGAAATTGTTTGCAAAGGTTGAAGTTTTTATTTGCTATCGCTATATTTTTGCACTATGTAACTTATGAGCAAAATAACATAACATATCAACACCGACCTTTATGAAATAAACAATGTATTTTATATAATTTAACAGCTAACAAATTCATGCAGAGGAAATATACAAACATTTGCTTTTGTGTTAGTAAGAAAATAGTTTCCAAAACTGACCAATTTAAAGGTCCTTTTAATTTAGTCATGTCCACCTTCTAATCTAGTCCAGTCCACCTTCTAGTCCAATCCAGTCCACGTTCTAATCTAGTCCAGTCCATGTTCTAGTCTAGTCCAGTCCACCCTCTAGTTTAGTCCAGTCCAGTCCACCCTCTAGTCTAGTCCAGTTCACCTTCCAGTCCAGTCTACCTGTGTGCCAATCACTTATTTCTAAATTGGTCATACTGGCTTTATACTCAACTTCACACTTGCACATAGCTCATAGCTTCTGTTGACATCCCTCTCCCTCTACTATATTTTGAGCAATACTTCCATGGTGTTGTAGAGAATGATGTCATTGCCACCTGCATGATGTCATCATCACTCACTGAGTTCTGATTTCCTTAGATTTAGCCACCAGATCTCTGCCAGCCCCTTCTCTTGTAATCTTTTTACACTGCGAGTTGACAAGTACTGGAGTGAAGGGGAAAGTATCTCTAGTGTAGCTAAAACTAATTGCATAGTGATCCAACCTACTATAGCCACCTTTAGGGCAGGTTCACACCATTTTCCGGACCAGATCTGGGCAAGATCTGGAATACACTGTGTTGCGTTTTTGCCACGTTTTTGATGCGTTTTTGACGCGTTCACTTTTAGTTCTTGCTGGGGGACCTCTGCAAGACCTACAGATAGCTAGGAAAAGAGCAGCACAATGCTTGCACATAAGAGGCATGAACTTACCACAGTTGTTCTTTTCAGAGCTGCTGAAATGATCACAGCCAGGGACAACCTGGGCAACAATGCCTCTGCACTTGTCCATCTTCCTATTATTGTTCTTATATTGCCCATGCCTTGGATCATACAGCTCTGGGCAGGCTTCCACAAGTGCTACAAAGAATTTGGTGTCCACTTCAGCAATCATGGTTCCTATCTTCACAAAGAAAGTTCAGGGGTGATGAGATCATACAAACCAACCAGTTGCGTTCCGGTGCATTTTGTACGCATTTGTGCACGTTCCGATGCGTTCCAGACCAGACAAAATGTGAAACGCAGTATTTTTCTGGTCTGGAACTGACTGCGATGGTGTGAACTGGGCCAAGAAGAGCATAGGGATACATTAGGATGCATTTTAGGTCCGGAAACAATCTAGTCTGGTCTGGAGGTGATCTGGAGGGTGTGTGAATGGGCCCTTATGCTGAGTGATGTCACTGCTTCTGTACTAGTATGTAGCTAAGGAATCGGAGAATAGCCACTTCCATCTGAGGCTTTACCCAGGCTTGCTTTGTTACACATCCTCAACAAAGCACTACTTTACTTTATGAAGTGTAAGAAAAACAAATATGCAAGTATTAATACAATACAGAATATTTATTTAAATATATTTATCATGTTCCTTTTGTTATTTTATAGTACATAGTTTCCTGGTAAACATGAATAAAACATTTCTTTTCTTTTGGGGCTGCATGACTTAAAGTGATGAGCGGGACTTTGCTGCAATTAATTACTGTCACAACAAATCACTGCTAATTTAGTACAGCAACATTTATCGACACTCAGGATCATTTAGTGATTTGCTTGCATGAAGAAGTAAAAAGCTGATATTCAGCATCTGAAGTTTCCCTTTCCTGTTGTAGATCTTTTTTAGGTTAGATGCAATTCTGAGGTGAAGAAATAAACCTGTATCTTTTCAGATTCATGTCAGTAGGGTATAGTAATATAGACTGTGCAAATCCGCGCACATTCATCCTCACTCACTGCCAATTCCCCAGCAACATTTGCTTGTATTTTATGAAGCTGGCTGGTGAATGTTATGTAGGGTGAGTGCTGCAGAATACAAATTAAAGTAAATCTAAACCCAATCACTAAAGTTTTTTTATAGGCTTAGTGTAATTTCAAAAGATGTTTGATTCTGCTGTGAAAGTTTTTGTTCTGACGCTTTCTGTGATAGGGTGACAACTGCCTTCTAGTTGTGCTCTTGCATTCTCATTTTGCCACATGAGCCCCTGGTGGAGGCTACAAGTGGCCATAATGACACATTGCACAGATATGGTCCACCATGCAAAGGATTCCTGAAAACTGATGTGCAGCTGGCACTGGAGAAAATAGATGTTGACAGGAAAAACAATGGCAATTGTTTGTGATATTCAGTGCTTTAGCAAACCAAGCCCCTTTCACACAGGTGTTCCCATCAGCTCTGCCTGCCAGTTTTTCTAGTGGATCTGATAGGAAGCTCAGTGTTAAGGTGCCCATACACCTTACGATTATCGGACGATTTTCGTATGAGAGCGACTTTTCGGCCGATAATCGTATGTGTGCATTGCAGTGTCCGACCGACAATACTGTACAATCGTACGACTTTTGGCGGTCAAGCATGTTTGAAAACTTTGCTAGATCGTACGATTTTCACAAGATTGCTGGCATTTCCGTCTGTCAAAAGTCATACGATCTACACTGCGCTTGCGCTAACGGACATACGGCAAATCAATTACCACATTTCATCCAGGTGCTTTTCGTTAATTACGGCTAAATTAATCTTGCGATCATCGGGGCCGGATGGGCTGCCGTACAAAAATCGTACGACTATTCGATCATCGGACGAAAAGTTTCGTCTGATAATCGTAAGGTGTGTGAGCACCTTTAGTCTATGGTAAGGCAGCACATCTGTTTACATCCGATTACCTCTAAGTCTGCCTATCGCCAAACAACAAACGGAAACGTTCTGCAACCTTTTCTATTTTTCTTTTTACCTAAACATGACACGCACATCCGTTTACATCCACCTGCTCATAGACCTGACATAGGTTTGCTAAGTTTTATCCTTCATCACGAGATGGAGGAAAACACAGAATGGACATGGATGTCATAAAAGTGACATCCATTTAATTCCCCTCCAATTCAGCAGGGAATCTGTTCAAGGATCTCCTACTGATCAGGACAGATGCCATCCATGTCAAAGGGGCCTAAATGTCATCCAGTTAGGGTTTGATCTACTTTAAGGTAAATAGCGACAATGCATAGAATCTACAGCAATGCTACAGTGACACTGTAGCAAATGTAGACTAGTAAAAGAGAAATGCAGATCTCCATAGGAAATAATTGGATTCATCTAGTTCACAGCGACAAATATTATTGAACTAATCTTGTCCAAGAATGTAACATTTATGTTTTAGATAATATGGCAAATAATAAAAAAATCTACATTTCCAGTTAAAGAAGGCAAATGTGTGGATAGCTAGAGTGATAGAAATGTATAGGTGTTATGGCAGGCATATAACTCTAAATCTATAATGAGCTTGCTATATTGTTACAGGGTAGATACACGAAGAGAATCTTATGCAGAGATATTTCATATAGACAGCTGTACCGTTGCTTCATTAGCCTCATGTCAATATGTTTAGAATCATGAATGTAAAAAGCTTTTCCTGCTGCCTACTTGAAATCTGCAGAAAGGAATAACAAGGAATAACAAAGAAATAAACAAGGATCAACAAAAGCAGAAAATGGAATGTAGTTGTCATATATTACAAGGACATATAACAAATACCCATGGTTAATTAATTTAAACTGGACAAAATAAAATGAGCATAGAAGCAGTGTTCTTGTCAATAACAACCAATTCACCATTAATTTTATGGAAAAATTAAACATTCCTTTTTTTCCTCTAGTTTTAATGAGTCCCACACTGTAAGACACTGTAGATATTCACCACCTACCCAGTTGCCCCTAGATGGTGCTGATGAGTAGAGGGCACTTTTATAAATGAACCCCCAAGTATATGAAAAAGAGACACAATCATAGATCACCTGGGAATTCTGAATGCCAAAAAGAACAACTTTACAACAAAACTCACATATGTAGACAGTGAATATGTGCTGTTCAATAAAGAAACGTAACTGGAACTTAATTAGAATTTAAAAAAAAAAAAAACTTTAAACAAATATGCCAAGTATAGATCCAACAAGAGCAACATTTCTAGGAATAATAGAAAACTGATATTGCTGACTAAGAAAGTTTTAGCTATGGTAGAACAGAAATTGAGATCTTTTAAATACCCACAGCATAAAGGTACTGAAATTGCATTAATTAAATTTAGAAAATGCAATATAAACTACAAACAAGCAATCACGTTAGCAAAGATTGGAGCATGTTTTTTCAAGTGTATAAAAGAAAGTAATCTGGTAATACAGTACCTCTAAAAGATAGTTTGGTTTATACTGTATATGCAAAGGACAAAGCAAAATAAAAACTCTTAAATACATGTACATGCAATACATGCAATACATGCAATACAGAGCTTGAAAAGGACTTGGGAATGCAAGTTTTGAAATGCCAATATAAAAGGAGATTAGTGGTGGTATAACAATTCCTAATGGTCTGCATAACTGGAGGCATTGTAGCCGTGTGTCCATTGCCTAAATACATTTTGCTGGAAGGTGTCCCTCTTTCTCATCTCAGAAAATTGGGAGGCATGCTCAATGCCAAACAACATCTGTAATTTAAATAAAATATTGGGATGTATAAAAAGGGACACAAAAGCATCCAATGCAGCACTGTAGTATTGCCTTGTATAAATCTCTAGGAAGGCCACATCTAAAATATGTGGCAAAAAATTTGTGAAAAGGATATAAGGCAATTTTGGATAGGTTTTAAGGTGGGCAACTAAAAGAGGGAAATTATTTTTTTTACATACAATGAAAGGTTGCAAGAGCTGGGTATGTTGAGTCTGGAAAAAAGCTAATATAAATATTTTGAACATGAGTATCTTACAAAGGACAATAGAACATCAGTTGTATATGGAAGAATATTTTACCATTAATTTAAAACAGTCATTTACAGCAACAGCCGGTAAAGTATATACTGTATAAACCCAATAAGTAAAATCTCATGTAAGCTTTAACATGTTAATGTAATCAAAAGTCATTATCCATGTGGGTCTGCAGGGTGCAGGAGATCAGGAATATGGAGGACCTCATTTTGTCTCCTCAGAATAGACATGAGAGAGTTCTCAAAACGTGGTTCTATTGGATGGGATTTTTGAGCTCTGATGAAGGCAAATCCCTAAACCTAAGTCCCCCCATCTGTGCATGTTTTGACCTCTGCCTTCCTAGTCACGATCTGTGGGGATTTTCTGCTGTTCTTTTTCTGGCTTTATCCTCATCCTTCAATATCAGCCCTCCTTTTTCTCTCTTCTTCTCCCCTACTTTTCTATTGCCTTTTTCATGTCTGCTCTGATTGAGCTAACATTTTCTTTCTTCTCTTGAGTTGGCCCTCTTTTTTTGTTTGGGGTGACCTTTGGGTCATTCCACCTGTTTACTCACTGTTGTTGGATCTCTGTTTTCTCCTTTTATTCATTGTAGAGATGTTAGGTTTATTGTTTTTCCTGGTTTTTATTAGAAGATTAAAAAAGTAAGTTCCTTGGAATGGCAATTGTATGTTTCGCAATATTGACATGGTCATGAATGTCTGCCTGCCTTGGACTACTGGCTCTACTCTCACTTAGTGGCTGATTAGATGAGCTGATAAATAACAGGAGCCTGATAGTTATGAGCCCTTGAGCCTCTCTGAACTTGCTGATGTTGTTGTCTACCATGCCTGAAATTTATACATGCTTTGCTTTATTCTTATTGTATTTTGCCCATCTGCAGGTGTTACTCTTTGTATAAATAAAGAATTTACAAAAGTCATTATCGATATTTTTAATCTCCAGGTTTCATTAAAATAATATCTGTTAAACCTGTCTTGTTCAGGCACTTTTTGTTATGTATAATAAGGTAACACCATTCTGCCTGAGGAAGGGACCCAGAGTGTCCCCCGAAACACTGCAGTGTGACAAGATGTGTGTGCATCAATAAAATGATCACTTTCTGAAGATTTGACCACAGTATGCTGGTGATATATTTTACTACTGAACATTCTGTCCCTGTCTCCCAACTGTGCGTCTGTATTGCCACACAGATATCCCGAAGAGACTACAAGTGTCCTTTTAAACACATTGTGCAGGCATAGTCCACTGTTGTAACTGTCAGGTAATCCTCCTTAGAAATGCCATGAAGCCATTGCATGCACTCATGTAGACAATAAAGCAAAGAGAGTGAAGAACCTCAGCAGTACTGAGATGCAACAAAGGATGAGGAAAAAGTGAAAACAAATATTGCATTTTAAAAATAATGGCAATTGTGTATGATACACATTGTTTTAGCTAATTGAAGGGGTTATGCGCTAAGCTGCCAAAGGTAGCCACATGATTAAAGGAGCCAAAATGAACTGAGCCCTGTACAGTTATTTTTAGCCATACATTGGTTGCATTTGGCTCACTTCAGCATGTTTGGCTGAACCAAATGGAAGAATCAGTTTGTCTTAGCTGATGCAACATCTGGATCATTGGGTCAGCTGAGGCGAATGTTCGGCAGTTCATTTGCTACTATTCATCCTTTAAGTCTGGTAGAAGTTTTAAGGGGGACCCCAACACCCAAAAATTGGGAAAAAGTGGGGTCCCCCTAAAATTCCAAACCAGACCATTAATCTTAGCACATTCAGGGGGGGACCCATGCCGAGGAGGACAAGGGTCTATTCCCTAAAACCCTGCTTATCTGTATCTGTGTACCCTTTTTTATAAAGGGGACACACAGATGCCGCCCCTGCCTGGTAAATGGGTCAGGGGTAGTTGTTACCCCTACTCATTCACCAAAGAATCAAGCAAAATGTAAATAAACAGGCAACGCCTTAGAAAAAATCCTTCAAGTGAACAAAAACACAAACAGTTTTTGACAAGTCCTTTATTGTAAAAAAAAAATTACAAATCGTCCAGCTGTATTGTACAGAGTCAATTGTTAAAACAATGAATGATGCCCACCGATTCGCCAAAATAAAAAAGTCCCGACACTCATCCGCTTCTGGTGAACTCCACTGCTAAATGATAGATTTGACAGCTCTGCTTACTAATGTAAACAGTGTTTGTTTGTGTTCATGCCATTTCAGATCAGTAAGCTGTAATGGCATAAAAAAAATTCCTACAGCTGAAGTGAGCCGAAGGATTAGCCGAACGCTTGGCTACATCCTTCGGCTCTTTAGTGAATAACCCCTTTTAATTAGGGTTTACCTCTGCCTACTCTGCAGTGACCAGCTGCAGTAGTAATGGTAAAATCAATGGTGACATTAAAAAAAGGAGAGAAATATCCAGATTTATAATTACAAAAGGATAATATGGAAGTATCTTGATCCATGTAATTGATCCAACTGCTTTTGGGGGTCAGGCATTTAAACTGCAAGAGTTAGACATGATCTAATCTTATAGCTATAGACCTCCTACCAACTAGTGAGGCCTCTTGTCACACTTAGGAGCCAATTACATACCTCCCAACTGTTCCTCATTTGGGGGGATTGTCCCTCTCTTGAATCTAAATCCCACTGTCTTT
This sequence comes from Nanorana parkeri, assembly GCF_000935625.1. NCBI lineage: Eukaryota > Metazoa > Chordata > Amphibia > Anura > Dicroglossidae > Nanorana > Nanorana parkeri. The sequence goes on from NW_017306323.1 coordinate 2,080,160, forward strand.
CTTTCCTCCTCCGATGTCTGTCATTTGGTCCAATGTATATATCTCAATAAAAAAATATATATATCTATAAATAGTGTTTTACTGCAATTAAGCTTTTATTCAATTTCTAAGTTATTGTGTTTGTTAATTTAACAGGCCAGTATAAAGAAAAATAAGTAGTGGAAAAGAAGCATTTGTGGGTTGAAAAAAATCATTTTTTGCATATATTTTTCTGTCATCCACGAACTTTGCTTATATAAATTGTATTATCAGATGTACTTCTTTCGTGTCTTTGGAGGTATGCAGGAATGGGTGGACCAGGTTTTGTCTTTTGTAGAAAATGCAAGCTTTTCCTAAAATAGCAGCTGCCTCTATCTCTGTTCTAATGAATGTTTTCACTTGCAGCTTTACTGAAGGTAACCTTTGATTATGGATATTTCAGATTGACCTCCTTACGTTTGTGCATGGTTTATTAAGCTGCACTAGGCAATCTCTTCACCCATCTTTTTTATATCTACATTAAGTTAAAACAATTACACAGTAAACTCTATTTTTAGTAATAATAATAATATTTTTATGAGGGTTTTTGATGTTTATTTCACAAAACATTGCAAATGTAATGACATCATTAACTAGGAGCATTTCTTAAAGTGCAACCTCACCCTAAAGTTACGTAAAGTGATATTAAAGTCAAACGTTCTTTTAAGCTCTTTCAAATGCTGACAAAATCACTTACAATGAATGCTGCTCCATGATGTTTTAAAGTTTTGGCTTCCTGCAGAATCAACTGGTCCCCTGAGTACTGGTCCTGATATCCTGTGGTAGAGTGGCTCTTTTTTCTTGCATGGTCCAATGGAGCCACCCATGTGTGTGCTATTAAGCTGTGTGTGTCTCCACAAATACACAGGCACGTCAAGACTAGCCATTTCACTACTCCTCCTTCCTTCCTCCCTCCTTCCTTCTTTCTTCTCCAAGCTAGTAGATGGAGAGCTGCTGGAGACTGCTCTGTCCCTTGTAATCATGTACTGGTCAGTAAGTTCAGGGAAGCCGAGCTGAGAGAGTTGGGGCCACTTGTTCAGAAACATGATAACTGTAGGTGCTTGGGCAAGCATTTCAATAAATACTTTGCTAGGAATTTTTTTTGATCTGGCTTTTTAAAACATTGAAACTTTAATACTACTTTAATGAATGTTAAATAGCCGTACAACACATGTGCCTTGACACGTGCAAAGTAGCATGTTTGACTTCTGTGCATACTCCATTTGTCCAGCAATCAGCATTGGAAAACTGTTGGCTATTACTAGCAACACCATGCAACACATGGAATCACTTAGCCCCCCATATGCTATCTTATGTCTTTGACAGCATCAGGGCACAGAGGAAGCACATTAAAGACACTTCCATTCAGGCTTTGCAATCATAGGACATAGATAGCATGTGGGGGATTGAACGACACTGTGCATTGCATGGTGCCTTTGGTAATAGCAGGACGTTTTTCATTGCTGATTGCTGGCCAACCAGAGAGCACACAGAAGTCAAACATAGTGCTATGCATTTATCAAGTTACATGTGTCATATGGCTATTTAATGTTCAATTAATAATTCTAGGGTAATGTTCCACATTAAAGGAGGGTAGCTTGTAGAGAAAGCTTTCCCGAAGGTGACATACCTGTTTGTTGCTTAGTTGCCTTTTTTTTTGATTATGCTATGTCTTTATTATTTTGGTCACCAACCTCTTTGGGTTTTAATAAAAACAGGTTGTCAATGGCAGCCTACATGTTCCCTCAATACAGGTTTTCTTTAATCCTTCTTTCTTTATGAAGCAAAAAGAAAATATTCAACACAGCACAGATATGTTATTGACCTTTTTTGTTTGCATGAACATTATCATAAAATTTTACTCCTGTTTTAAATTCAACTCGGTCTGGATCTATTTCTGTTGGTTTCTGTCTTTTTATATTTCAGTCAACAGAAAACAGATAAAAGACTGAATCAATTTTAATTCCATTTTTATTTGTTTATTCTAGTTTTGCGCAATGGTCAGCACCTAAAAAGAGAAAGCCTCCAAACCAAATTGTACTAAATGCTCAGTTAAAAAGAATGAATGAAGACTGGACAGTGACTATGAAAGCTAAAAACTGCAAGCTTCCATTCTCTTTCAGTCTTTATTCCTGTTTTGTATGACTGTGTAAAAATTATCATAAAAAATACTCCGCTTGAGGCATCAAGCTTTAACATTAGGCTAAGGACAGCAAGAAAGTCTCATCCTTATTTTCACAGATGGAAGCTGTAATCAGATTTGGCATCATCAAAGAGACGTAACCATAGATAATGCATATGTGGCAAATTTGTACAATCTAATGTAAGGTTAGATATTGATTGCGGTAAAAACAGAGCACTGGTCAGATTCTTTATAAAAATATTCTTAAAGCAAACCAATCATGTATGTTACATGACCATGGTATTATAGATCAGGCTAAGGCATTGCTAAAATTGTTTTATTTATTAAATTCAAGTTGCTTCTACAGAGTAATCAACAGTGGAAATTTAGCAGTTTAGGGAGCTCTGAAAGATTGCTAGCAGCAGGACAGTTTTGCATCAGCAAGAACAGGAACAGCCTTGGCAAACTACTGGCCAATTTCGATCTGCCGGTCAAAGCGAGTATGTTACCGTTTGATGAAAGCTTTTATGCTGCTAAAACTGCCTGAAAAAAAAGTGTTTTCATGCTAAAATGAAACAGATTGGGATGCTGCAGTTTTATGTGTAACAAGTTAATTGTAAAAGAAAAAATTCCATGGCAAATATGAGCTGCCATTTTATGCTGTCGTTGTGAAAATTGTAATGCTCAGTAACACTGCGTACAGCTGTAAGGCATCCCCCAAAGGATTTGTGTATCTTTAATATCGTGCTTGGAACCCTGAAAAGACCATTTTGCCACTGTTTAGTTTTTTTTTCATATTTTTTTAATGCATTGGTACTTGCACCCCATGGCAGTGCCCAGCGCCCCATGCCACTTTTTGACAACAGTTTGCCTATCGGATCTTCTGAACCTTTGGTGAACATAACCCAAGCAGTTTGGCACATTGCTAATATTGATATATTTGGACAGGTATGCAGATAATTCAATCGCTTACATCTGCATGGATCTGAACATCTCACTGGCTGCACAAATTTACACTGTAGAAAATGAAAGTTGAACTTCAGGCAGATCATTAAGAAATTGTGGCACATGTATTCATAAATGCAGCTAGTAAATCTACCCAGATTTGCCTTGCTTTACACCCCTTGTAATTCCTTGTACAGCATCAGTAATACAGGGAGTGGGAGGGTCAGCACCAGCCAGTCAGCCTCTGTTGCAGTGCACATGTGGTTCCAATAAAAATGCTTGTAGGACTAGAGAGGAGCATAAGCAGCATTAAGACATCGTCAGTATTTGAATGCTTCTTTGTTGTACAGATACAATCTAAAGCGGATCAGTGGGCAAGCTGTTGCTGCGGGGAAATGTTTGATCACCAACCTAGCTCTCCTGTTTGTCACAGAATCTTTCTCAACAACGTTGTATTTAGTTGTTTGCTCGTTGCTCAAGAGACTCCAGAACAAAAACTAAAATAGGTATTAGGTGTGCAGCTTAAAAAAAAAAAAACTGCAATGAAATAAAAAAAATGCCAGGTAGTGTCACAGCTTGCCCCTCAGCCCTGCCCCTTCACTTTTGCTATGACCTGCCTCATTGGCCAAAAGGAATGTGCAGAAAGATGTAGGCAAACCTCAGCACTTTCAGGAAGTGTTAAAGCTTTGCCTGTCAGGCTGCTGTAGGTATATGGTGTCTGCACCTTATCTCTGCAGCAGCTTCTTTTTTTTTTTCTAGAGACAATGCATGTTTCAGCTATAATTATAGTAAAGATTGTCACCAGCACACCAAAAGTTTTGAAGCAAGAAGTCCTTTAATGACAAATTGCCATTCAATACAAGCGCTTTCGGGGTCACAGCAGTACCCCTTCATCAGGTGCAGAATGAGACCCCGAAAGTGCTTGTATTAAATGGCAATTTGTCATTAAAGGACTTCTTGCTTCAAAACCTTTGGTGTGCTGGTGACAATCTTTACTATATTTGCATCTTTCATGGGGCCATCCGTGGTCACTGCAAGCACCCACCTGCTCTGCGGGTTTACTACTATTCCGGTAAAGAGTGCAGCTGGTTTTCTACTACATGTACTCACAGCAGTACCCCTTCATCAGGCGCAGAATGAGACCCCGAAAGTGCTTGTATTGAATGGCAATTTGTCATTAAAGGACTTCTTGCTTCAAAACCTTTGGTGTGCTGGTGACAATCTTTACTATATTTGCATCTTTCACTGCAAGTCACTGCAAGCACCCACCTGCTCTGCGGGTTTACTACTATTCCGGTAAAGAGTGCAGCTGGTTCTCTACTACATGTACTATTTCAGCTATAATTCACACAGTAATTCTCGAAGTCAATTTATTGTTGCATTGTAACAATAATCCAGACACTGACTCAGTGAAAATATATTCAGTGCAATTCTATATATTCAAAGTACAATTTTGATGGATTCACTGTAAGGTCGGCAGTGGCAGGTTCTGGCAGGGAGCATTCTGTACAAGTATATGTAGAAGTGAAAATTTGGATTCATTATTTATGCTTTCTTAGTGGATTTACTTGTATACAAATCAGATATTTTCCAGTGAGGATGCCACACTGCCAGTTTAAAATGTTTATTTCAAACTAAGTCTCACCCAGAACTGTAAATTTATTTCTGGCTTTCTACAGGCTGCCATTGTATAACACTCACTATTTGCATACTTAGCTAAGTGACTCAAAGATCTGTTTCCTAAATGTCACCTCCTTTAGACATTTTTTTCCTATTTGTCATTTATAGTTGTTAGGATCTGCTCTCTAAATTTAGGCACTTGACTACTATGTTTGACCTCAAGCTGAATTTGATAGCAGTGCATTGACTAGGAAATGGCTTAGGAACACCAACTGCTGGAGTCTAGGAAATTTGTAAGCTGCTGCCACGTACATTAGGATGGAATTGCATCACAGTGTGTATTTTTTCTTAAAGCAAACTTTGTGCCGTCCCAGGCCTTGCAATGGACTAGTGATAATGTCAATTGGTGGCCATTACCTAGGGCACCAGAGTTAGAGAGGGCAGCACTATGCTTTAAAATGTGAGTTAGAAGGTCCTATATTGATGAGTTAAAAAGGAACCCATTCCTCTATTCTTTTGTTTCCTGGATTACACAGTTGAAACATACAAGTAAAGAAAAAATTGTGTTGCTTCCAATTGTACATTCTAGCAGCAGTTTTTACTTGGCAAGCATTGCAAGTGGCTGTGAATGTACAAAAGGCTTTCATCGTTTAGGTGTACTTAGGGTAAAATAATATTTAAATAAAAGACCATGCTTACCCGCCACCTTTAGTGGCTAGTAAGGAAATGCAAGGGATAGACCAGCACTTTAGCATTATTTGGCAATCTTAGCTTTATGACTCAAAAGGCATCCTGAAAATAAACAGATGATGCATGCAGGTACTTAGAGGTGTTTACAGTGCAGCCAAGGGGGCAGCCTGCTACGGATTAGAACGGTGCCAGGTAGCAGCCACAAAAGCGATCAGGATTATTCACAAAAGGGTAAAGAGTTTGGAGAAGGCAGGAGTAGTGAACAATCTAGGACAACATAGCTGAACTGGAAAGTGAGCTGAATTGGTGAATGTTTCCAAATCAGCTATGTTGTCCTAGATTGTTCACTTCTCCTGCCTTCTCCAAACTCTTCACCCTTTTTGTGAATAACCCTGTATATTTACATTCTTAACCTGACAGTTGAGAGCAGTGTGGAGAGTTTGATTATTAATGTGCACTTCACAAGTTACATAGCCTAAAATTACAAGCCTCTTGGTTGCAATAATCAACATTTTGTTCACCTTCTGTCAGTAAGCGTGTGTTCATAGAACACAACAAAACACAAAACAAAAAAACAAATGCAGTAGCCTTTGGTTCATCAGGCTGACTATGGCAATATACCATGGCCTGTATCCCCATATATACTGAAACAATTCAAGCCAACAACAGATTTTCACAGCACTGTACGTTATCACTTAGGGGGCCTTATGGGAAAAGGTCCTGCCCTGGATCCAGCAGACCAGTGTAACCTTTGGACTAGGATCAGATTCTATAGGACTACTGTATGGGGTAAAATTAAAATACATTTGGCCATTAGAAGAGTCTTGGAAAACAAATCAAATAGGATAGATCCTTTCTACTCATTCAGGAGAGAGAAGGACATACATTATCATGTGGTTATATCAGTCTGTTGAAGTGCAGTGTAGCTGGTACAGACATGTTCCAAGACACACAGATGTCTAAATACCCTTCATTCTTGGTGAAACGTATAAACATCTGCCCATGTGTAATAACTGTTAGATTATATATAGACCAGAAATGGCGCTCAATAGGTCTAACTTGTACACAATCCTTCTGTCGAATGCTTGCCACATAAAAAAGATGATTATTTGCTCTGTGCAGACAACCTGGGGACAGATTATTATGATGCTCCGTGCAGACAACCTGGGGACAGTCTTATCTTGAGAAAACAATACAGATCATCTAGGAGAATTCTTTACAGACAAATAATTCCCCAAGGTTGGATAGTCAGGAAGGGGAGGGGTTGTGTGGCTGTAGATATTGCAGTGTGCCTATAAACATGTGACCCAACCATTATGGACCAAGCTGAGCAAGGATCATATGTTGGTTATATGTAGTACACTTTGTATGAATTGTGCATACTGAACAAAATTATAACTATAAGTTGAGAGAAAGCAGCATTTTTTTCTTTGAGAACAGGTAGTTTTCACCTCCAATGCCACGTGCGAGAGCTCCCTGCCCATTCTGGCCTTTTGGCAAATGGAAAAATCGCACGTCCCTGCAGCAGAGTGCTGAATCATCCAAGAACCATTTAGATACTTTTCCCAGAGAACAAAACATACATGGGTATAGGTATTCATAAAAAACTAGTATACACGGATACTCACATATACACATAAGCACACACACACATATATACACAGACACACACACTCACATAGGTTAAACTTGAGGGTGGTCCTGTGAAGGTACTTTCTCTTATGGGTTGACAACTTTCTTCTAACTATGCTCTTGAATTGCCATCCTGTCACATGCACCCCCGGATTAAGACTATGGGGTTGCACTGTAGGTGGACCATGCCTGCGCAATGTGTATGACTGCCTATAGGGGTTGATTTACTAAGACAAATAGGCTTTTCACTTTGCAAATGATTATTCCCTTTTCAAGGGAATTTTCCCTTAGCTTGGTGAATGGTGTGAAACACTGCTGACTTCCATCATAGAAGCAAAAATAATGTATTTTTTGTTTTGTTTTCCTGGCTTGTGATTTCACCACATTCACAATTCACTTACAAATTGCAAATCCCCTTGCAAATTGAGCAACCTGTTTGCCTTTAGTAAATCAACCACTGTAGGCATTTATACACATTTTGCAAGTATGGTCCACCTTCAGTGCAGAACAATCATGTGCATCCAATACTGGAGTGAGTGCATATAAACAGGAAGTGGCAAAAAGGCTGGAGAAGATCAGCAGCACTGAGATGCAAAAAAAAACCCGAAAGAGTACAAAAAAATATTTAGGGGAAAAAAATGGCAGTTGTTTACAATGCGCAATGCTTTAGCAAACTAGAGGTCACCGAGTTAGGGTTTCCATCTACATTAATATACATTTTATACCATATTCCTTTTGATGCACATTTGAAAAATCAGGTTGTTTCACAACATAAGCAAAAGTAGAAAACCAAATGTAATAAATAAACTGGTGCACTGGGACATTTTAGTTCTTGTCTTCAGCAAACATGCATCAACTATTAGGGAGCCATCCGTCAGTTTTATTATTGAAGTGTCCAGTGGCAGTGAAAAGACTGTGCTGAAAGAAATGGTAGTGCAGTTGTCACTCCTGGTCACGTTATTGTGATAAATGAAAGGTTAGCTGAGACATGGCCCTAGCAACCAGATTTCCTCTACAAGCTAGAGGCGGTACCTCAGACTGTGCTCAGTGCTGTGGCCAGTGATGCACCTGCTGGCTTTCAGAGTGCATCTCATGTGCTGGATGTGTGAGCAAGGACTTTCACTAAGCCTCTAATGCTTTCTTTTTCTTTTTTTTTTGTACTCAATCTGGCAAGTGGAGGGGCTGCTTTCAACAGAGGTGGGCTGTGGCTATTGCAGTGTGTGCTGCATTCAGAAACACAGGCAGAAGGAACAGCGATATGTGAAGTTCTCAGCTCTGAAAGCATCAGGATGTCTACTACGCTTAGTTCTTAATGCCTTTCCTTTTTTTTTCCAGAAGTGGGAATCCGGCTCCCCTTTTGTTATCACAGACACGCCGTATTAATAGTGCCTCAGTAGGAAGTGATAGATAGAAATAGCAGGAGGAGTTCTAAAAATGCATTTGACGCTGCCGGGAGAGCACGGTGGAATTTAGAGGAACAGATACCATTGCAGACTAGCAACATGCCTGATTGCACTTGAGTCAAATCACTGTGAAGCAGCCTCGTATTGTAACATGCTATGGATGAATGGAGAATATAGGAATGTAGCAATGGAAATGAGGGGAAAAAACCTACTCTAGAAGCATTGGTATGTAATTTTCTTTGTTTTGAGAAGATACCGGTGACAGGTATGTATGCATCCCTTCCCTTTCCCCAAGATTCCTATTGTCTGAACTTGTATTTTACAAATGTACAGCACAATCCCTCTTCCTTGGATGCATCCGGCCATTCCTATCAGGGGTCTGCAGCAGCTGCATGTTAGAAAGCTGCTCGTACCGTCACTCCAAAGTGCTAGCCCATACAGCATGTGTGCATGATATTGTACTCCCATATTATCATTCAAAGTTCAAACCTAAGGGATTCAACATTGATTGATGGCCAATATAACTGCATACAGGAAATGGATAATGATAAAACACACATTACCATTCTCCCTTCATTTTGGGAAGCAGAGTTAAAATATGACTTCTTTTTATTTTTTACTAAGCACTACCTGCAGGGTTTCAGTGACCACATAGTGTGCTCGGTGACCCTTTCAGTCACCATCTTAACCTTTGCACTTCCAGGCTTTAGAGAGTACTGTGGTTCAGGAGAGGGCAGAAGGAAGCTGTATTCAGTGATAATATTCTGCACACTATCTCTAGTACACACACGCAGGGCTGTTGCCTATGGCTGTGCATCATGTCAAGCAGGCAACGTTTGGTGGTGCTGCTGCTGCTGTTGATGTGAAATACTTTTTTTTTTCTAGTTCACCAAAGGATTAGTATTACATTGAGATTTACAGATGCTTATGCATTTCTGCTTCTTGATTAATCTTTCAATATGAACACCCTGCAGTTTATCTGAAAATATCAGCTGCGGCATACTGTAGATTATTATCCTGAACAATTGTCATTCAGATTAAACTGTGATTTGGGCCAAGCACGATAAGAAAACTGGAAACAATTATCACTTTGAAGTGGAAGCAAGCTAGGCTACAGTCTGATTAAAGGGACCAGTAACATTATTACAATTACTGACAAGGACATGAATACATTAATAGTGAGAACAGAGGTGCATAATACTTAACTCATTCTGTAAATCCATAACCCTTGATTCATCTAGAAGGCTTAATACAGAAAAGCAATATCTTTTAGAAATGGTTTTTAGCCATTGGCACGTTGTGGCACACAATTGGTTAATTTGATTTGACCGGCAGCAAGAAGCTAATGCTAATCATATGTTTGGTTGCACAAGAATCTAAACACCTGAGTCCACTCTTGGATGTGACCATTATTTAAAGTGGGATTCCTGGCTCACTGATTGCAATGCTGTCATGCCATTGGTCTGCTTAAAAATTAATGTGCTTCTTTGACTTCTTTTGATCTGAAAATCCAATCTTCCCATGCTCATCTGTATTCAGTTAGCCAAGAATACAGATTGCATTTGCCTGATGTAATATGACTCACAGGCGTTAATGTGTCTGTGCCATCCCTTCTCTCTGAGTTAACCCGTGAGAAAAAGGGAATTCCAGCAATCTTCCAGAACATGAGAAGTGATTGCTGCTCCACTCATGTAGCTTAGCTTACATAAACAATGTAGCAGTGATCTAGATGCTGGAGCGATAGGATTCTACTGCTCTATCCATGCAAGGATTCTGTACCTAAATACTATAATGGGAGAAGTTTTATTCAGTAAGATTTCATTATTTTAATGTTAGGCTAAAAAGGACACATCAAGCTCGAAATGTTGCTATCTTTAATTAGATCAGTGGTAGGCAAAACAACCCCCATGCAGCCAAATCCAACTTTACATCAATGAGAGAAAAATGCTTTCGGATTACAAATGCTCTTATAAGTTGCTACACTTAAAAGAAAATCTGCAATAAAAGATATATGGAGGCTGCCAATGATGACCCCCGCTTCTGAAAATGTTAGTTGTCTGGCTGTTATACTGACCCACTGGCTTCAATACTACAAATTGTTATCTTGAAGGAAGTAGGCAGACCAGAAGTTCAGACTTTATTTAGACTTGCCTGATCTGCACACTAGTTCCAGGTGAGTGACTCACAAAATACTGAAGTCACAGAATCTGTGTGCCTAGTATTTTCAAAAGGAGCGCAGCCAATGACAGCCCCTGTATTTCTTTTAGTACTTGCAGAAGTCACATGCCATAGGTAGTTATAGTATGAACCAAAACTGAGATTCTGCATATTGTAGTTTGTTGTTATTCCATACAATCTTTAGTCCATGTTACATTTGAGTTGTGAAGACTGCAAAAGCAATAGTGATCCTAAAGTATTTACTACTTTCAAAATGTGCCCATTATATCACTTTTTTAACAGGTACTTATCATGGATGCCTTTAGTAGACCTGACAGGCTCATAAGTGGAAATATGCCTCTGACATCATGAATAAAACAAGGAATTTCTTAAAAATTAATTCCACACCTTACCGACCAACTAATTCTATGATCTCAATTGACCGACCACATCTTATTGACAGGAATATTAAGTGCATAATATCAACAAACCACTCAGTCTTGTCAATAAGACTGAGCAAGGCTGAGTCACACTCTGTTCAGAGACCTTCACAGTCTTAGAAGAGTCTAGACTGCAGGCATACATTAAACTTACAGCATATAGACATAAAATTAGATATTGCTGTGACAGTGAATATGAAAACAGTTCATAATAAGTATTGTAAAATATTAGTTGGATTTCTAATGAGTTGAAAAGGGCAAATGTAGCTGTAGAATAATAGAAACGGACAGATGTAATTTACCAACGTGCAGACAAATAAGTGACTATCAGTATTAGGTTGTACTGTACATTTTACTTCAGCAATGCACATTTTTTAGCACTATCGGTAAACAGCTTTTGGCACCCTATATAACACCCCTCTGTTACATTCACTTCTTGGTCCTACTTTTTTCCTTGTCCTAACCTGACTTAAATTATTGTGTAAATAGCCTTAGATGAAGTGACTATTCTTTATAATGATAAATATAAAATTGCCTATAATCATATAGAAAAAGGCCACCTCTTTGCCTCTGCTGTATATAGACATAAGCCTACTGTGCCTAATGGTTAATTCTGCCCTGTGCTTTATACACATGAATACAGTAAGAGATCACTTTTTGCATTCATTCCTGACACCATAAGCTCTCGGTGATGCCCAGAAACGTATTAATACGTTTTGTATTCATACAGGTGCTAAGTGAATTATACGACTCTTGCCAAAGTTTTCAGTGGCAGTTTATTTTGGTTCTGCACTACATGTTCACTTTGGTAGCCTCTAAAGCTGGCTATTCATGTGGCAAATTGATAGATTCAAACTTTTGATCCCATGTGTTTGTTAGAATCGCAAAGCAATCAGAGTTTCAACCAACAACAAGGAGATGGAATCAAAATTGTTCCAATCTTGGATGCTAGAAAAATAAATTTGCTTGTGAATACATTGATATAGTGTTTTTGCCTTTTCAATTCCATTTTAATGTGATCAATAAACTGTTTTAGTGCTTCCCATTTGTTGTCCAACTATGCCTTCTGGTGGTCGGACTCTTGTGTAGTAGATTGCTTGGTATGTGGCGCTTACTTACAATGATATTTGTGGGTGGCTGAAATAAAAAATGTTATGGCCAGCTTGAGGCAGGCCACCCATTTAACATATAGGTAAAATTGAGTATTTTCCTCTATGCTTTATCTATTCAGAATGGCATTCTCCTGAAAACTTCAACATATCTTTCTTGTTGGAGCTATTGTCTTCATTAAAACAAACATTCTCGTACTTCTGAGTCTAGTGACACATGCTGTTTGTCTTGTTTTACAGTAGTTGAGTTGTACACAATATTGATTACCTCATTGTCTGTGGGGAAAGTTACTTTGGCTTGTTCAGTGACTGAGTTCAAGCCTTTCTTCTTCAAATGTAATATGGTGGAATGGATTAATTTAGATGGCAGCCCAGCAAATACTTTATATACGTATACTAGAAATAGAAGTTAGGTTGCCAGTCTGTCATTTTAGACTGGTATTAAAAAGAGAAAGCAAAGGGAATCAGCATTCTCTTTTACTGCATGTTGCAATGAAGCATCATAACATAACTCCCAAACCTTTGTAAGCTTGTGAGACACACTGTAAGAAACACTCAAAATTATATTCAAGGTTTTTTTCTTCCTATTTTTTAGAGACACTCCCATCTTGCCCATTCAGTGTAGCATGACAGTGTCTGTGTAAAGAAAGTCCCCCAGCCCACTAATTCTCACTTTGACCGGACTCCCCCCCCCCACAGCTCCTGCCATTATCTTAGCTGGTAGAAATTAAATACACAGTGCTTCGGGGTATGGAGAAGCATATGACCTTCTCCCATGTGACAGTGCTTGGATCTTGGAGCCATTTATGACCAAGGGTAGTAATGTCACCATTCCCTCTAGCATTCAGCACCAGCCAGTATGGGTTTTAGTGCTGGCTGGTACAATGGGAATGGGAGAGATTGCTGTCAATGTGAGTATCAGTGGGTTGGGGCTTTGTAAAGACTTGGCCACTTTGACCTAAATTAATCAGGTGAGAGTGTCTTAAATGAGGGGCTATATAAATTAGGTAACTTCTATTTTACTTTATACAAGTAGTTTGCTATCTTTTATCCAGAGTGATTTAATCATGTCCCTTTCTGTATAATATTATTATTCATGTTTTTAGATTATTTTCCATTTAAATATACGAAAACATACATAAACATAGTGATTTCAATTAGTATACAATGTTTACTTGACATTATCAGAAGCATTTCTATTTAACAGTTTCACTGTGCCTTTAATATATTAAAGCATTGGCAAAAACAAATACATAAATTCCAATCTTGGTTTCTATATTAGCATTGCTGCTGACAATGACTCTAGAGAGTGGCACCCAGTGAAGTGATACATGTGAATTGTATGGAATTATTACTGAGAATCAACAGACACATTCAGATCTGGTTGTCTAGATTAAAGATCCCTATGGACAAGCAAAACATATCACTGCCATGGTAGCATTACAGATCCTCCATCCATTACCTCATTGAATAAAGGCTGATCGTTCTCCCATTGTTTTCTGTATGTTCCTTAAATCATTTATCTTTGAAGCTCAATTGGAATAGAGATTTTTTTTCTTAACGCTGCTATCATTTGATTTTCAGGTGGACAGTTTTGGATAGAATTAAACATGTATGTATTTATCCCTCCTTTTTCCTTCAGTTTTGCTCTGCTGAAAAAAAAATATTTTAATCATGTATTTGTCACACAGAGCAGAGTTTTATTCATATGTACAAATGGATTTTTGGTCTTCTGGTTTCACATAAAACAGGTGTTGTTAGACTGAAGGGCTATTTGCAAAGCTCACACTTCCTAAACTAAGTTAATTGTTTCTCATCACCCCACTGCTCATTTGAAAAAAAAATCTGTAGAGGTTTACAAGATGAAAACGGCATTTTATTTAGAAAATTCTTAGCCCTGGGTGAGGTAGGCCATGTAGATTGTGAACTGGGTGATATGTTTTAAACTGTAAACAAATTGGGGTTGATTTACTAAAGGATTAGGGCATGTCCATGTTCCAAATGAAATTTTCCTTAGTTTAATGTAAGGAATGAACCTTTGCTGACTTTTCTTTCTAACCGTGTTTTTTTCATTCTGCTTACATTTGAATGGGCATTCTTTGCAAAGTGAATTTTTACTTACCTTCATTTCATTCACTAAGCTAAATAAAAATTCACTTTGTAAAGCCAACATGCATTACTTCTTAAGTAATTCAACTCCATTGCATTTGACCCTCAAAGTTGGTTATTGGAAACAAGTCTGCATTCACACTTGCAAATCAGGCAGAGTCTCAAGACTCTAGCTTATTTGTGCATCACTCGGCTGTAGATCCTCAAATCATCTCTGAATATGTGCTGACACTGTCCTTCCTTTTGGAGGGTGGCTACTTTTGTTCCCCATGGTCCCTGTGTGTGTTGAAAAGTAGCAACTGCTTCAAGCTTGCTCCCGGGATGAACTATAATATTTTACAAATTAGTAAACTAAACATGAGATTGTAGTCCATCATGGGAGCGAGCTTGGCTGGCGGCCACTTTACAACACACACAGGGACCATGGGAAACAAAAGTAGCCACCCTCCAGAAGAAAGGACAGTGGCAGCATGATTTCAGAGAGGAATTGAGGATCTACAGCTGAGTGATGCACAAATAAGCTACATTTTTGTTAAATATTTGGGGTGCTTGAATGCATTTTGTAAGGTTTCTTAATACTGTTTACTCTATAATGTCTTATTCAATAATGCCATATGTGGGCATACATTTCAAATATAGCTTACAATGCTAATGACTGATCCCTAAATTTAGGTTTGCCATTTCTCACTCACTGTCTACTTTGTGTCTGGTTGCTAAACTTGATTAAAAATGACCTTTTTGTGGCAGGAATCACTGCTGTCACAAGGACTCAAAATATTCCCTGTTATGTTGAGATTAAGCAAGGTATTTGTACGCTAAAAATCAGAAAGCTTAACATTAATATAACAGATGTGTTAAAAATGCATAAAAAAATGTTGATGGGAGAATGAGCTTTCTAAATAGGCTTCATATACTTTCTTCACAGCTCTTCATGTATTTTCATCCATGCCATTTTATGACTCAAAATTGTTTTCCTTGTCCTAGATAGACTTGCTTAAATGGTAATCACACCTATAGTGTATTTACCCTTAGTGGCCCACCTCATCATGCTGAACATATTTTAGGGATTTACTGCCCCCCCCCTGCATGTTTCCCTACCTTATTAAAAAGGCTGGATAAATATTTAAATGTTTTAGTAAACATTACTGCATTATAAAAAAGATCATGATCATGTTTGTGCAACCAACTTTGTAGCCCACATCCAGCCAAATATCCCCCAAGAAATGTCTATTCTCTTCCTGTGCTGTCTGACACCTATCACCAGAATAGGGAGAGAGAACAAATTTCCCTCAGGGAAAAACAGACAGCAATAAAATCCTAGCCACTGATAGAAGACTCTCAATCTCTATCAGTGTACTATACATGTCCCATTTTCCTTTCTGTTCTGTCTAAAACCTATTAACTAGACAGGAAGTGAGGGGATACCCTGAATTCCTGTTTTGTCTGACACCAAGCAAATAGATTAATCAGAATTTGTGCTTATATGTTGGTATGTCTGACACCTGCCAAGCAAGCAGTAAATTCGGGGGCAATTTTCCTTTATTACCTGGTCTGCCTGATACCTAACACACAGGAAGTAAGGATATTTTTCCACCTTTCCTGTCCTGACTGATCCCTTTTTAAATAGTAAAATCTGTCATATGGGGACACAGACAGCAATGAAAAGTTGACATACATTTTACTCCTTCCCCGTTGAAAACAAATAAAAAAAAAAGTATGGCTGGATTTGGGCTTTAAGAATCCATGTTTTGTGACAAACAGCTAGGTAGAATTTACCCTATGACCCAATTCCTCTTGCATGCATTGCTTGCATTCTGCCTTCATTATCAAGTATTTATATGTTCTAATTACCTAGCAATGATACTATAATTCCCTTCATTGTAGAAACATCCAGGAGTCATGAGAAGTGGAGTGCCAGCCTACAGACATTGTGGTCCTTCCACAGGACAATCTTTGTAATTCGTGCAATTTTTTGTGCTACAGCTGTGCATGCTGTGGATGTACAAACCTTTCTCAGGAGCCAGTGTTACTTTTTTTTGCAAATATAGGTTAATATACATTTCCCCTGATGGTTTCTGCCCTATTGAAGAGCCTGATTTTCTCTTATATATATAAGCTTTGCAAAGGAATGTTTACAAAGAAATTGGGGAATCCTACAAAAAAGAAAGAGAGTCCGAGCAAACAGGATATTTCCCAATTTGGCCTATACAAAAATCCCAACATCTCAACTACTATAAAAAGCACAGCTAAAAAAATTGCCAAGTGCTCTTCTTCATGCAATTTATCAACTGAAGAAGATACTGTGAAGAAGGAATTCTCACTTTCTCCAACCCTCAGTTATCGGGTAGCAATTGCCAATGGTCTGCAAAAGAATATTATTCTAGCTGGCAATAATAACGAGGATGCATTTCAAGAAGTATCTTCTCTTGATAGCTCATACTCTGAATCTCTAAGTGAAACAAGGGCTGGCAGTACACCCAAGGAATACGCATCCCACACCATGCCAGTAAGGCGAAACAGGAAAAGTATGAGCAGTTTAGCTCCATCTGATGGAAGTTCTGATGGGGAACGTACCTTACATAGTCTAAAAATGGGTGCTCTACGTAAACTTAGAAAATGGAAAAAGAGTCAAGAGTGTGTTTCTTCTGATTCAGAAGTAAGCACATGGAAAAAAACATGGGGGTTGAGGAGCAAGTCCTTAGACCGAACAGTCCGTCAGCAGAAAAGCAGTACGCTTGAACCTGGCTTTAGTTCAACAGGATGCATAAGTCAGACCCATGATGTGATGGAAATGATCTTCAAAGAACTGCAAGGTATAAGTCAAATTGAAACTGAGCTTTCAGAATTAAGAGGACATGTGAACTCTCTAAAGCAATCAATTGATGAAATTTCTAGTAGTGTTGAAGTTGTACAAAGTGAAATCGAACAGCTGAGAACGGGATTTGTACAGTCAAGAAGGGAAACTCGAGATATCCATGACTATATTAAACAGTTAGGCCACCACAGTAGTAAAGTCAGTCTTAGGTTTTTAAATGTGCCTGAAGAGAAAGGAGAGGTTTGTGAAAATGTTGTTTATAAAATTTTAGTTGAGAAAATGGGATTTGCGGATGCCCAAAACAGCATGAAAATTGAACTTGCACATAGAATAGGACATCAAAGAGACTGTCCCAATGCAAAGCCTCGACCAATTCTTGTCTATTTTGGTACACAGCAAGACAGAGATTTAGTTTTAAAAAAATGTTACAAACTAAAGGGAACTGGAATAGGAGTTTCTACAGATCTTCTTTCACATGAATTGAAAGGTAAAAAAGAAAAGGTACTACCTTCTTCTCAGACTTATGAGAGTATGGATATGAAATTTTCTGCCATGGAGCCAAAGATTAACCATGATGAATGGGAATGTCAGGAAGACAGTGACAAGGAAATAGAACCTGATATCAACAGGAATAGTTATGCAATGATTTCCAAATCAGAAGGTCAGATGAAGTCAACGGGGAGCAAAAAGAGTGGCCAAACATCACACAATAAAAAACCTCACAGAACGGCTGATGCCACTTATAAAAGCAAAGATGACTATGGAGATCTTAATTTTCAGTCACCAGTATCTGATAGCTTAGAGAAAAGTAAAGTATATTACAGTGATTCAACTCCTTTGTGGCATTCACAAACTGATTTTTCTACACCCAAACTAAGTCGTTCTGAATCAGATTTTTCAAAGTTATGTCAGTCCTACTCTGAAGACTTTTCAGAAAACCAATATTTTGTTAGAACCAATGGCAGTTCTTTGCTGTCCTCTTCCGATAGGGAACTATGGCAAAGAAGACCTGATGACAGTTCATCAACCTGGTATGCAAGCTCTCAAGAACAAGCATTTGGTACTGATGCAGAACCTTACCATGAAGGAAATGAAATAGAGAATACTGAAACTGTTGACAGTGGTGTAAGCAATGGAATACTTTGTGCTTCCGGAGATCGTAGCCACTACAGTGATTCTCAACTTTCACTACATGGTGATTTGTCTCCTTGGAAGGAATGGCACCATTTAGAACAAGGAACTGATTCTGGTCTTGACACATCTACACAACATGCCTTTGACTATAATGTCAACTGCCCTTCAAATCAACAGATGGAAATTTATGCAAACAACTATGAAAAGTGCCAAAGTACAGATCTTCAATACAATACAGAAAACTTCAACTACACACTTGATAGCAATTCCCCATCTTGCCCAGAAATATGCACTGCAGCACAAAATCAGTGGACTAGTGAGTATGATTCCTATATTGAAACAAATGCCAATGACATTTACCAGAACCAAACGAGAATGCCAATGATGTATCACAGCCAGAGTGAGTTGCCAAGCGATGACTCAGAAGATGCTCCACCAAAATCCTGGCACAGTCGATTAAGCATTGATCTCTCAGATAAGCCCTTCAGCTTTCCTAAGTTTGGCTCTACTCTCCAGAGGGCAAAATCAGCTCTGGAAGTTGTTTGGAATAAAAGCACTCAGAGTTTAAGTGGTTATGATGAAAGTGGTTCTTCGTTTATGGGCAGATTTCGGACTTTGTCTCAGTCTTCAGCTAATGAATCCAGCACAACTCTTGACTCTGATGTCTATACAGAACCTTATTATTACAAAGCTGATGATGATATTGATTATAGTGAGTCAGCGGCTGGTAATGAGAATGGAGGTGATTATGTAGAGGTGATGGAACAAGTTCTTGCCAAACTTGAAAACCGAACCAATACAAATGAGAATTTAGAGCAGATGGAAGATTATCAAGAGTATGAAAACAGTTTATATGATGCAGAGTTTGCAAGTCTACAAACTGATGATTATGATACCCCGTTTGATGACTTGGTCACTGAGGATGTTTTAGAGCCTGAATGTGAAATAGTCTATAACGAGGCAGAAAATGACTACGAAAACAAAAATATACCAGAAAAAGTTGTGGAAGTCCCAAAGAAGAAACGCATCCGTCCCAGCTTTAAGGAGGCTGCCATGAAAGCATACAAGAAAGAAATGGCTGACCTTGAAGAACGGATCCTTGCAGGAGGTACTCTAACATTATTTTGAAATGTGTATTTTGCTTGTATATTTTGAACTTAGTAGCTGTGTAATGAAACCAGGGATTTTATATTTACAGTAAGCATTTTTATTCCAGTATTTTTTTTACTGATATTTTTATATTTACAAAAATAATGATTGATTATAGCTGCAAGCTTGTTAGAAAATGCTTTTTGGCCTATAATTATAACATCTTATAACAGAGATTGTAGCAATTACTACGCACTAGTGCTGCTCTAACAATATAACATTTCCCAAATCATTCTAGGGTGTTCATTTACTGTATCTTAAAACATTCTGTGGATTAGCTTTTTTATCATTAAATTATATTCCTTACAAGTCAATATCCCATTGCATCTCAATAGCTAATAATTCTACTGTGCAGGGTGTTACAATAGTAATTGGGGAAAACCCATGATATGTGAGGCCATTATATTTGTAATAGCTCAGAGTATATGGTGCAAAGTAGCCAGAATATAATGGGGGTGATTTACTAACCTAAACACACACACACGCACCATGCATTTTTACACAGCAAAACGTATTTATCAACCAAACACGAGCAAAGTGTCACATTTTCACGCCGTTATGGTGCGTTTTTATGTATTTACGTACGTGCGCGTCACGTAGCATGCACCATAGGCTACATGCCGCTCTAATAGCGGCATGCAAGTCTCTAAAAGCATATTTCCACTAATGCCATATATGGAAAAACCATGCACATGATGCATATATAATGCTGCTTCACAGTTTAGACAAAAATGGTTAGCTCATGCATTTACATTCCTGCATTCATCAATGCAAGCAACACAACGTAGAGCTAATTTACACAACATCACCTTGCAATTCATGCAGGGCTTTGAAGTGCTTTGCACAACACACCTGCTGGGTGTGTACACACTACAAAGGTGTCTAGATTCCACCAATAGATCATGCCGGGCGGGAACACACTACTGAGGTGTGTACTTGTTTGTGGCGTGTTTATAAGGTTAGTAAATCAACCCCTACATGTTAGCACACACCTATTTGTAAAAGTTTTCTGTTGACGTCTTTATACATTAAAGGAGAACTATGAGGTGAGTGATTTCCACTCATCCTTATAGTAAGAGTCGAAATGTGACAAACCAGCTGTCACAGGTCAGCTCTATCGATCTATCACTTCCTGATAGAGTGCAAGCAGTGAGCGTTGACTGTCAGTCACCGCTCACCGCAGGGATTCCCCCCTACCCTCTCCAATCCTCCATCGCTGAGTGAGGAACGAATGGGGGAGGGGGCAGGCACAGCTGGCTCTAGCTCTAGATAGACAGAGCCAGCTGTCACTCTTGTAGCTGGGTGGATCTCTCCAGTATTGTCGGGATCTGTCCCAGGTGCTGCGCTCTCAGCATACTGCAGGCATTAGCCCGCAATATACTGATCTTTGGGTCATGGGAGGAGGTTAGTATATGTCCTCCCGTAAAACCTAAAAATAACTATGGGGAAAAACACTAACCCCATGGGGAAAAACACTAACCCCATAGTTCTCTTTTAGCAAAGAGCACTCTTATCCAATTCCCACAGTAACCAATTAGAAAGCGTCTTTCTTTGGACTAACTAAAACAAATATCTGTAAACTGACAATAAATTATTTTCTATGGGTTACTTCTCTTTAATATATTCAAGTAGCTATTACTTTAATATGTAAGAAGCACACTACCAACCAATCATATCTATTTTTTAGTTAGCTTCTTAAAATTAATTATGACAATGATCTTTCTGCCTATTTGATAACAGTTGTCACCTTGACAGAATCTTTGCTCCTTAGTAATAAAAAAACATTTTCAAAAAAGGGATTCATCTGGTAACATTTCATAGTATTGGCATATTGGAAAAATATGTAGGTGGAGTCGGTTGAATATCATTGTTCAAAGATTATCATTGTTCAAAGATTATCATTGTTCATATCTTCAATCTAACAATTGACCAAGATCAGCTTTATTCACATCTGTCCATTTCCCTGCAAAAAAACACATCAGTATGCAAGGACTTAATATACATTGTAATGTGTATATGGAAAAACTTAGCGGGGAGTTAAAGGAGAACTATGACATGAGTGATTTCCACTCTCCTCATAGTTCTAAGCCAACCTGTGACAATGAGACTGTCACAGGTCGGCTCAGTAGATCGGGAGGTGAGGGAACACATACCGGGTTCCCTCACCTCTCGATCCTGTCACGGCTCTCTGCCGTGACAGGGGGAGGGGCTGGATTCCCCTCTCCCCGCTCCGATCTGCCAGCGCTGACTGGCGGAACGGACGGGGGAGGGGGCGGGTACAGCTGGCTCTGCCTCTAGATAGGCAGAGCCAGCTGTCACTCACGCAGCTGGGCGGATCCCGTCATCTAAGTCGGGATCCGCTCCAGGTGCGGCGTCTCAGTATACCGCGAGCTGTAGCTCACGGTATACTGAGCTTAGGGTAACGGGAGGACGCTAGTTGGTGTCCTCCCGTTACCCCAAGGAGAACTATGGGGAAAAACACTGACCCCATAGTTCTCCTTTTAAGGCCTGCGTTCAAGTACTGCGGAAGTCTTTACTTTTATATCAGCAACACATCCAAACCAATAAAACTGACAGACTACAATAAGCCCTCGTTCACACCTGAATGTTTTTTGTAGCGTGTTCTACACTCGACGAACGCTCTACAAAACGCTCAAACATCTAAATCCCATTGTATTCAATGGGTCTGGTTCACACCTTGGCGTATTTCAGCCCGTCCCTAACACGCTACAAAATGGCCCACACCTGAAAAGGTACATGTACTACTTTGGGCCGTTTTTGTTGCGCGTTTTCATTGGGATACAGCCAAGTAGCCCTCCGAAACGCGCGTCTGTTGCGCAATTTTGTTTACCGCGAATCGCTGTAAAAAAAACGCGCGACAACCGCGCATATGCAATACGCCTAGGTGTGAACCAGGGCTTAATGATTCCTTTTAAATACCAGCAAAAACACATTTTATTCATCTTAGATTCTCATCCTCCAATTTTCTCCCCTGCACTTACTCGGGAATACATGTCTTATCATGGCACCACTGTGTGCCTCTTTCTCGTGACAAGTAACTTTAAAGTGACCCTACACTCAGGAGTTAAATCTTACAAATACATTCAAGTAACCCTTAACAAAAATGTATCTTATGTGTGTATCACTCGGCTGTAGATCCTCAAATCATCTCTGAAATCATGCTGACATTGTCCTTCCTTCTGGAGGGTGGCTATAATTGTTCCCCATGGTCCCTGTGTGTGTTGTAAAGTAGACACCGCTCCAAGCTCACCCCTATGATAGACTACAATCTCATGTTTAGTTTAGTTATCTAATTTGTATTGAAATTATAGTCTATCATGGGAACAAGCTTGGTGCAGTGGTTACAACACACAGGGACCATATTCAGCCAGGTGATGCACAAGTAAAGTATTGTTAATAGTTCAGGTACTAACTTTTTAAGATTTAAAAGAGAACTATGGCCTAACCTTCTTTTTTTCCATAGTTCTCTTCAGGGTAACAGGAGGACATAAAGGGCCGGCCTTAGTCCTTTAGGAGCCCCGTGTGCGAGAAAGCTTTACAGTGCCCCTCAGTGACCACACCCCTCAGTAACCACACCCTCAGTGGCCATACATTTCTCCAATATCTGCAACATTCAAAGACTCCCATTTTGTTAAGACCCAAAGAAACATATTAAAAAGTATGATAACAATTAAACTTTTGTCCAAAGCTATTAAACTTGTAGGCTCAATATAAGTATTCTTATTAAATAAAACAGAAGGAAAACAAGTGATAAACAATAAATGTCAAACTAAAATACAGTCTATAAAACTAAAGTGTCAGGATGTCATGCAGACCCTTTTTTCAACTAAGTGCAGAAAAGTAAAATTAAAAAAACAGAACACAAAACCTAGACTACATGTTAAATTTATGAATTACCATATGCCCGAATATATGAAAAATGTATTCGGGCACATAATGATTTGTTTGAGAGAGAGCGGCGGCCATGTTGGCCACTGGAGCGTTCTGCGAATGCGTGCCACCATCTCAGGTGACATCACACGACGATATAGGCGCTGTCATCTTGGTGTATACCTAGATATACACCAAGATGGCGGCACCCAACACATGTGGTGTTATATGACGTTATGCGCCCTGCCTCCAGAACATGCCAATGGCTGAATTCAAAATAGCTTAAAAATTTGTTTTGTTTGATGAAACAAATGAAAACATTTTTAGTTTTCGGTCATTTCATCTGATATTAATTCATAGGTATGCACATGTCTAATACTACAAGTGTGTGTGTGGGGGGGATATATTTCACTTTTTTAGAATAATTTTTTTAAATTTTTATTTATTCTTTATTTTTATTTTTTTATAATTTTTTTTACTGTTGGGGGCTACGGTGAAATATCTGGGGTCTAAATAGACCCCTGAAATTTACCTTTTTAAAATATAAAAAGAAATTGAGGACACAGCATCCTCAATTTCTTTTTCTGCAGCCTCAGCACTCAATGAATGGGAAGCACTCAGTACAGAGGCTTCCCATTCATTCAGAAACTGATGATAGTAAATATTTTACTATTAACAGTTTCTGAATGGGGAGAAACATCTATATAAAAGACCGGTTTAATTTACATGATAAAACACATAGTTTAACAGAAAATATACCTCAGTGGTTGACCGAAACCGGGATACAACATAGATTTAAACTACTCAATGCAAATAAAGCATTTGGACCTGATAATCTACACCCCAAGGTACTCAAAGAACTCAACCAGATTATAACGAGACCATTATTCCTCATTTTTAAGGAATCCATAATGACTGGTAGAGTGCCAAGCGACTGGTGGAGGGCTAGTGTGGTACCTATATTCAAAAAAGGGTCAAGATGCCAACCTAAGAACTACAGACCAGTTAGTCTGACATCCATAGTATGCAAACTGTTAGAGTGAATGATTAAGGACTACTTAGTGGAATTTGTTCAGGATAATGGTATAATAACTGATAACCAGCATGGATTTAGGAAGGATCGCTCTTGCCAGACCAATCTGCTAACCTTTTATGAAGGAGTAAGTAGAGATCTGGATGGAGGGAGGCCGGTGGACATAGTGTATCTGGACTTTTCCAAAGCATTTGATACAGTGCCACATAAACGCTTGTTATACAAGCTAAGGTCTATGGGCATAGATGAAATAGTGTGCATGTGGATAGAAAACTGGCTACAGGAACGTGTACAAAGAGTATCGATTAATGGCCCCTTTTCAGACTGGGCTGCGGTCATGAGTGGCGTGCCCCAGGGTTCTGTGCTGGGCCCCATGCTTTTCAACCTGTTTATTAATGATATTGGGGATGGAGTGAATAGCCATGTTTCAGTATTTGCTGATGATACAAAAATTGGGAGGGTAATAGACACGGACTTAGACATTGTAACATTACAGGAGGACCTGGATAAAATAGGGGGGTGGGCAACAGTATGGCAGACGAAGTTCAATGTCGATAAATGCAAAGTAATGCACTTTGGAGTTAAAAATAGGCAAATGGGCTATACAATTATGGGTATGCCACTAGGGAAGTCAGAAATAGAGAAAGATTTGGGGGTCATTGTAGACCACAGATTGAAGAATAGCTTGCATTGCCAGGCTGCTGTAAACAAAGCAAGTAGATTCCTGTCTTGTATTAAGAAGGGAATGTATTGCAGGGACAAGTCTATAATTTTGCCACTTTACAGATCACTCGTTCGGCCTCATCTGGAGTATGCGGTCCAGTTTTGGTAACCAGTGCTCAGAAAAGATGTCCTTGAGCTGGAAAAAGTCCAGCGGAGGGCAACCAAACTCATTAAAGAGTTGGAGGACCAGAGCTATGAAACAAGACTGTTAAAATTAAATATGTTCTCTTTGGAAGTAAGGAGATTAAGGGGTGGACATGATTTTCTTGTATAAAATGTTCAATGGTGATGGCAACATTATTAACAAACTCTTTACGGTTAACCCCATAACAAAGACTAGAGGCCACCACCAAAAATTGGTGGAGAAAAAATTTCAGCACATGGGGCGCAAGGGGTTCTTCTCGGTTAGAGTGGTTAAGGTCTGGAACTCACTGCCACAGGCAGTGATTTCAGCTAAGAGTGCGGAAACATTCAAGAAACTCTTGGATGATTTCCTTGGAGACCATAACATACAGGGGTACAGGTACTGCTAAGAGCAAAATCACACATGGACTCATACACACGCGCACACCAGCTCAACCATAAATGCATACACGCAATAGGTTGGACTTGATGGACATATGTCTTTATTCAACCTCAAATTCTATGTAATTTAAGATTTCCCTGTCAGATTGAAAAGCTGCCCAACCCTGTGAAATGTTCATTGGTCTATGCCAAGGGTAGTCAAACTCTGGCCCTCCAGCTGTGGTGCAACCACAAATCCCATTAGGCATTGCAAGACTCTTGACAGCCACAGACATGACTCCCAGAGGCAGATGCATTATGGTATTTATGTTTTCACCATAGCTGAAGGGCCAGAGTTTGCCTAACCCTGGCCATTGCAATAGGAGGCTCCAACATGTTTACATCAGCACTGAAATACTGTTAGGGGAATTTATCAAATCTGGAGCAGACCAAATCTGGAGCAGTTGCACAGGATAACCAATCCACTCCTCTCTTCACTTCAGTTAAGATTTGAAAATGAAAGAAAGAATCTGATTGGTTGCCGTGCACAGCTGCTCCAGATTTTGTCTGCTTCAGTTTTGATAAATTTCTCTCTGTGTGTCTGATGTGGGGATGCTGCCTGCACCAAAAACCCACAGGCAGCTTGAAAGGACAGCAAAGACAAGACCCATCCATGTTCCTCCTCCAAGGGAAGAGATTGACAGCAGCTCCAAAGGCAAGGCTGTCCATCACTTCCCTTGAAGGAGGGGAGGCATGCCCTTTGTGTGTTGTCCTCTTGGGCTGCCTGTGTCTGTTGGCTCAGGCAGCATCATAACCTTGGCCTGCAATCCTCTCCCTGGAGCCTGCCTGAGTGGATGGCTCTTTAGAAACATGCAAAGTGATAAAGCCACCTGCAAATAGAAAGGTGGGGCACCAATCATAGGATTAAACTAACTTTGAAAGAAAAACTTTAACAGTTAGAGATGCAGCATGTCAGTTTTTTTTCTTATGTCCCATTAGGGAAATTTCTCTGCTTCCTGCCCCAGAGACAGAATAGAAAGCTAACAGAAATCTCTTGAAAATGAGGAGTTGTACCAGAGACAATAGCCATCAGGACAGATAGAGGTGGTGAATCATGCTAGTTGGGACATAGATAAAACAAACCAGACAGGAATTTAAACACTTTTGCACTCTATCAAAAACTAAATAAAAAAAACTTTGTGACTTTGAATACAGTTTAAAGATTACAGCACAGAAAAAATGTTATAATGTCAGCCTAAAGTAAAGTTACAAATATACAAACATTACTGGGCGGTAGGGATTTTTGGTAGAACAGACATGCAAAGTCTGTTCTGCTCAAAAAATTATTCCTCTCTTCCCCAGCAATTTTTAATTTTCTGTGTACACTGTATAGCACACACGCCATGCAATGTACACATCTCTAAGATGATGTGAATGGGCCTGATGCCAGGTATAATGTAACTCTTGTGCACTTATGCAAGAATTACAACACCGTTGGTCACCCAATGATGAGATGACGGTGGCGGGGGACTGAGGATTGATCCTACAGCGCTGGAGAAGGCTGTGCACTGTGAGGAAAGTGTGCACATAATGGCAAACACGCACTCTTCACACAGCAGTTTACTACTGCCTTTAAAGTGTATCTAAACTTAAGAATTAAAATGTAATATATTGTGACTTAAAAGTCCTTAGATGTGGTTGTTTCTTTTATTTCTACCTAGTGTTTCTGCTAGTGACACACTTCCTGCCCTAGGGAGAGAATGCTCATTCATTCACACATGAGCGGTTTTCCACGCGTGTTCGGCTGCATGAATACGCACGGAACCTTGCTAAACATAAAATGCAATGTACATTGTTCAGACTATTGCAGCAGTTGCGTGGTACAAAAACGCGCGTCCCGCAAAATAGTCTAAGCTAGATTTTATCGGCGGATTCCGCACATTCCGGCTATAGTAATAGCCGCAAACGTGTGGAATCCACGTTTATGTTCTTGTTTGTGCGGTTTCGTTCTGTGTGGTTTTCAGTGCGAAAAACCATGCGGAAAACCAATATGTGTGAATAGAGCCTTAGGAATACATAACACATCCCCCTCTCATCAGTTCCATAATATAGCAGGGAGGTGTTCTGTAGTCCATGGAATTGGAACAGAAACCTGCCAGCTCACTTAATTTCTGTCAGGATCAATGAATATTTTTGATTTTTGCAGACATTGCACAGATATACCAAAATGTTTTTAAAGTGGTATATTTTAAAAATCATAACGGAACAAATAAGAGAAGTTAAAGGGTTTCTAAACCCTCCATTTTTTTGCATATATCTACTGCTAGCAAGCAGTAGATATATGCAAAAAGTTTTTTTTCTTTTTTTTAAGTTTAAACCGCTTTCACTGCGGTTTAAACTTACCCCGTCTTCGCTGCGCGCTCCCGCCCGAAAATCCGAAACTGCTCGGGCGGTTGCAAAGCATCTCGGGGCAGCCGCCTAAGCAGTTCGGATTTTTGGCCGGGGAGAAGAGGAGAGACGCAAGGTAAGTCTATAAACACGTGCACCCGCATGCCGCAGCGCTGGAGAGAAGGCTGAAAAGGACGGGAAAGAAGAGGAAGATTGGATTAAGAGACATCATTTAAAGGTGGCCGTACACTTTACAACCATCGCAAGACCTTAGTCTTGCGATGGTTGTAAAGTAATTTAAAAAAAACGTACAATCTGCCCATCTTGGACAGGCAGATCGTACTTGCGATCATCGCAAGCCCGCCCCCCTGAGGGGCGGGCTTCCAATGACCACAATTCTGAACGGACAGTGTGCGCGTGCGCACACCGGCCCGTGCGGCATTGATCTTACGATCATGCTAAAAACCAGCCAAAAAACGTACGATTCTCGGCTGGTTTTCTAGCATGCTCCTTAGACAAAAGACATGCGACCGTACAGTAAAAACGGTTGCACGCCTTCCATACACTTTGCGATTATCGTACGATCGTGGGATTTCCCGCGATTATCGTGCGATAACCGCACAGTGTATGGGCACCTTTTAGGTAAGTGCTGACATTAACATTGGGGGGAGGGAAAAATGTCACTTTAACGTCACTTTAATCGTTGGGATTTACATACTGTTGACAAATGTTTAACCTCCATGTGCGATCATAGCATTAGAAAACATAAGCACTGTGGCTGTATTAAATGCTATTAGTGATTATGCATGTCTGTGTTTTTGAATTTCTAATTGCAAATAACCTACTTACAGTACATAGCCTGTGGGTAAATGTTGTAATTCATTCTGAAGACTGTATTACTTACTGTCCACTGCTTCTTTTTTTAAGTCAATAAAGCTCCAAACCATCTGACAAAAGAGTTCAAGGATTTTTTTTTTTTAATCTGCAAAATCTATACTTCCCGGCATCAGTAAAATTAGTCAAGACGGCAGCGATCCACGAGGTGGCATACACCTTGTTATAGTTAACTATTTGTTATTTCTTTAGTTTTTCTGTAAGATGGTTTA
>NW_017306323.1:2109157-2188906 GCF_000935625.1 Nanorana parkeri
AGAGAGAATTTTTTTGTCTAAATGCTTTAAGTTCACCACTGCAAATCCCTCTATAGGAGGTCATAAAAATGCTTCTACATTTTCTAGAGCTTATTTTGCTGCTGTAAGAGATTAATCTAAAATCTGATGGCTAGATCTGCTGTTTGAGGTACTGAAATGGTGCTTGATGCAAGCTTGCAATTAACCGTCACTGTAACTGAGCGTGGTAAACATTTATCCATGTCAGTGTGCTTAGGCAGGAGGGTTTGGTAAAAATAAATGATTTCTGGTGTCTGTATTTAGTTCGGCACAGCCTTCCATGTTTATTGACCTATGACCTTTCATTAATATAACTTTATTTTTAAAGAATCTGGATGCACTGCATAGCACAGAACACAGTTAAAGGATAATTCATTGTACTTCCTGACTTGAGTACATTTGCAGTGTTTGCTAAATAGCAAACAACTTCAAGTGTGTAGATGACTGGGTGCCTCTCATTGAGGGGAGTGATACTTTTAAGCTATATTTTGACCTCATAAATGTGTAGAGTTTGGCATTTCTGGTGAGTTAGCTGTATTCATGGCGGGGTTCTCATATTGTTTCTGGTGGCTTGTGATTTTCATAGTTATCTACAGGTTGAACCTATATGCATAGTGATATTCAGACACTCATCACCTAATGGTATGCAATGTAAGGGCCAGATTCTCCAGATCTGATTGTTTTATATTTTTTTTTTATATATAAGAAAAAGAACACTCTTTTTTTTAATTTCAAACATTTTTAAAGTGTATTTTTTAGTTTTGGAAGATTTCCCCTTCACTTCTATTTCTGGAGACACAACGGAACTTTTTACATGTACAAATGTTTCCATTGGAAAATTTCTTCTCATTTTCATTGTGGTGGCAAATGGAAACATTTGGATTTTCTATCATTTTCAGTTCCTGTGGCAATGGTTACCAGAACAGTTGGAAAGGGTGAATTTCCACAGAGAGGGCACAGTCAACAATAAAATCCCGACAGGGGTTCTTCTAACCCTACACTATCCAAAACTGAGGAAAATGATGGATATGCAGATCATTTTTATTTATCTTCATGTTATTCTGGAGCTAGGAGACGCTAAATGAACCTGAATTATCAAGCTGCAATTGTACTTAAAGTATATCAAGCCAAAACTTAATTTCTAGTTTTGGATAGAGTGGGGAAGGATTAGAATTCTGGTCTGGTTTTTACTGTTATCCAGGGCTCCTTTAGAGTTATCCGCACTTCCTGTACTGCTAACATTGGTTTAGCAAGAAAGGACATGAGGGAAAGTCTGCAACACAGACAGAAATAAAAATAAGTTGGGCCTTCCCCTACTCTACTAAAGAAAACCATTTTTATTTCTGTCTATTTTGCTGTTGAAAAGTTTCCCTCACATCCTGTTTGCTGTTGTCAGCAGGGCAGGAAGAAAGGATATGTTTCTCTAACAGAGCCCTGGATAGCAGTAAAAACCAGACTGGGGATCTACGACTTCCCTACCTTATCTAACATTAAGAAAAAAAAATAGTCTGGCCAAAAACCTTAAGGCTTCATTCACACTTACCACTTGCCTTTTGATGCAGAGATATGCCTGCAAAATCTGTAAGGCTAGATGCTTTATTTCTGCTTGTAGATGCTTAAAATGAGGCACATGCACATGTGTTTACATGCATATGTGTATAAATGCATCTGTCCTTTGTCCATTGAACAAGTCCACTGAAGTAGCTAATGAGATTTCTAAAAACGTGTCTTGCGTTTACATGCATTTACATACATTTTGGTGCGTTTAGAAGTTCAAATCAATTCCTGGATGCATCCCACTTCTATTTTCTTCTAAACACAGCGGAACTGACTGCAGATAAAAGCATATAAATGCAGGTTGTGATCCATTGGAAATCATTAGATGCATAAATGCATTTAGACAACCATTTTAAATGCATATAAAGTAAATACATCTAATCACACCTAGTGTGAATGTAGCCTAACATGCTAAATAATAACTAAAGCATGCTAAAGTGATACTGCTGACTAAGGGACCACTTGAGCATGAACCTTAGTACGCTTTAAGATGCCCTAAATGTTATTTCAGCTTGACGGATCAAGGGTACTGTTGTATTCATCCTCTGTTGCCGATGCCCATATTAATGTATAAATATAGAAGATGTGTTTTGAAATATAGCCTAGTGACTACAACTGTAGGGAAGGAGTGGCAAGAGTTTGCTAATGAAAGCGCAATAAATACATTAGCTACATAAATAGTTTCAGATGACTCCATAATAGACTTATATTTCAGTGAATGATATGTTTTACTGCAAATTATTTGTGGTTGAGTTGAAGGCTTACAATATGCATTGATTCAAAGACATTGACCAAAAGAGGGGGGAAGGGTGTGACATATGTACTTAGCCTCACTCTACACAGAGATTTCCAGCTCACTGGACAACAATCTAAACAGTGAATTGACAATGACGATCACTGAGTTATCAGAGCAGTTAACCCTTTATACATACAGTGTAGCCACCACCATGTGTTCTAAGAGAAACACACACTTTTCACAGCATCTGCTTTATCACTTGCTGCCATGTCCAGACAAGAATGTAACAGATTTCTAGTTAGAGCATTAGGAGATTTAGCCTAACAATTAGGTATTGTTTATTGAAAAGATTTTTTTAAAATGGTTACAGAAATGATAATACAAAAACCTACATAAGCAATAGTAAAACAAAAAGGTGAAATGTACTTTAGTAGAGTCCACTTGGTCTTTGGTATAGTGCAGAGTTTGAATCACTTGAATGGTAAGTCAATCTGATGTTACAAGAGTCACTAGCCCTCACAGACTGACTCTCAGTAATCTTTAGCAGTACTGTTTGTAAAATGAGATATCCAGCGTATCTTTTCTTATCCCCTGGCCAGGGTGGTTCAGCGCTACTCCCTATCAGAAGGATTGGTGGGTGTATAGTAGGTGAGCTGGAGTGTTTTATAATGCCCAGCATAAGCACTCTTAGGCTGGGTTCACACCTAGGCGTATCGAATATGCGTGTTTGTCGCGCGATTCGCGGGAAAAAAACGTGCAACACGAAACGCGCATTTCCGAGGGCTACTTGGCTGTAGCCCAATGGAAACGCGTGACAAAAACGCCCCAAAGAAGCTCCTGTACTTCTTTGGACGTAGGACGTTTTGTAGCGCGTTCCTACGGTCTGTAATACGCCCAGGTGTGAACCATACCCATAGAAAATAATGGGATTTCGGTGTTTGAGCGTTTTGCAGAGCGTAGGAACTCGCTACAAAACGCCCAGGTGTGAACCGGGCCTTAGTGCCAACTATCCTGGCTAAGTCTATATTTCCAAATGCTCTAGGACAATGCTCTACAATCTGGAAAGCATAACAATCAACAGGAAGAAATTATGACTTGTTAGAGACTAAACATGATATACACTGTGTGGCCAGATTATTATGACCACCTGACGTTTGTAGGCAAATTAGCTATCATTTTGCGCTGAAGTTGCTAGAGGGCCAGACCATTATAAATAGGGAAGCAGGTTGTTTACCACGACAGTAGAAGTGATTTTTTTTCTGAATATATGGGTAAACAACGCGATTTAACAGCGTTTCAACGTGGGATGATTGTTGGCGCTAGGAGCCATGGAGCGAGTATCAGCAAAACAGCAGAATTTGTTAAATGTTCAAGAGCAGCTGTTGTTAAAGTGTTTAAAGACTGGACTGTCAGCTGGAAATCTGGGTCTGAACGTGCGAATTGTGGCCGTCAGCGACTAGTCAATGTTAGGGCAGAACGGAGAGTGGTAAGACTGGTACAAGACAACAGAAGGGCAACAGTGCAGTGTCAGATTCCTCACATCACCTTTCAACATCTCGTGGGGTCACGAGGCAGCCCAACGAAGTCATCTCGTGGAGTCATCTTGTGGCCCAACGAAGTACTAATGGGGTGGTCGTAATAATCTGGCCACTCAGTGTATACCTGATGCATATACAGTATCTTATAGGAGGTCTAATCTGTCTTTGCGAGCCTCCTGGACTTTGTAATATAGTCCTGTTCGGGATCTAACTCAGTTGTATGTTCTTCTACATTTAAGCCTTGTTCACACCAAGCGCGGAGCAGGTGCAGAGCAGTTGCAGACCGGATCAAAACTGCGTCCAATGTATTCCAATAGTATTTTTTGCTCCAGTTCACATCGCAGTGTGCAGTTCCAGAGCAGGTGAAAAAACTGCAGCAAGCCCTATTTTACCTGCCCTGGATCTGCTCTGGAACGCATGCAAAATGCCTGGAACGCACTGAAAGCCCATGTTAAACTAAAAAAAATAATATTAATTTTTTTTACCAAAAACGACCAGGAACGCATCAAAAACACGGCAAAAACATGGCAAAAACCTACTGCACTGCGTGTGCAGAAACCTGAGCGGATCTGCTCTGCATTTGGTGTGAACAAGGCCTAAGGCACCCACTTTTTAGGCCTGGTTCACACCTGGGCGGTTTACAGCGCGTTCCTACGCGCTATAAAACTCTTAAAACGCTCAACATGTGAAAACCAATTATCACCTATGGGCATGGTTCCCACCAGGGCGTTTTACAGTGCGTAGGAACGTGCTGCAAAACGCCCTACGCCCAAAGAAGTACAGGAGCTTCTTTGGGGCGTATTTGCCGTGTTTATCCATTAGGATACAGCCGGAAAGCCCTTGGAAACGTGCATTTGTCACGCATTTTTTTACTGCACGAAACGCGCAGCAAACGCGGTTATTCGATACGCCTAGGTGTGAACCCAGCCTTAAGTAAGCTAGCTCCACTGCAGTTGGAATTATGTAAGTTATATGAAAATATGGGAGTTGAGCTATAGGTCAGTCTACACAGCCTCATAAATGTGTATTCCTAAACTACACATCAGACCCCCATTATCCCCACCCCCCTCATTTCTGAAAACCATTAGGCAGTAAGCTGCAGCCGCAGGGAACCTCTGGTGTTCTATTTCTATTCCTCCACATCTGATATGATCCTGAATATGTGGTTAGGAGTGGCCAACAAAAAAGTAATCTCATTTGGAGGTTCATGTGAGATGTTTATTAAACAGAAATGTCAGGGTTTGAACAACAATATGTACCAAATTCAGGAAGAAACGCACCTAGTAGTCTGAATTAGTGCTGGATTAGGGCTGAGTGTCAGTGTGACCTGACTGCAGTGAGGGCAGCCAACTGGTTCATTCAGATGAGGGGAGGGGTGGGGGGTGTAGGGTGGATAACTATGTAGTGCGCAAAACTTACGGTGACATGATACAAACAAATGACAGCTTTGCCAGTGCCAGTAACTAGTTCATGTTGCTGATCCTGAAATAAAAATAAATGCCTTAGAAAAAATAACTTAAACTATGAGAAACTAAACCCCCTAAAAAAAAGTAAAACAAAGATATATTTATATATATATATATATTATACAGTATTTTCTATATCCATTATACAGTATATTCTATATCCATTATTGGCCATTCTAAAGATGCCCATACACTGCACGATTCTCGTGTGAAATCCCGCGATCGTACGATAATAGTGCAGTGTATGGAAGGCGTGCAACCGTTTCTACTGTACGGTCGCACGTCTTCCGTCAAACCTGCATGCTAGAAAACCCGCCGGGAATCGTAAGACTCTCGGCGAGTTAGTGGCCTGCTGGTTCGACAACTGCTGAACGGGCCGGTGTGTGCACGCGCACACTGCACGTTTGCTGTCATCGTAAACCCGCCCCACATTACAGTAATCGGAAGCCCACCCCTCAGGGGGGCGGGCTTGCGATGATCGCAAGTACGATCTGCCTGTCCAAGATGGGCAGATTGTACGTGTTGTAAAGTGTTTGGCCACCTATAGTTACCTGACCTAGGTTTAAACGCCAGAAAGACAGGAAGTGCATTATTGGTAGTTGGTCGCTATGGCAGCGAACAGCTGTATTAGTTCATCATTATCCTAAACTGTGAATGACCTGGGTTTGCCTCAAACCCATGCTCAACTGGAATCTGGAATCCCTTGTCAATAGCTGCTTCCCCCTTATCGCTCAGACTTTTCTAATGACCAATAAAACTGTGCAAGAAGAAGTTTAAAGGTGCAGGCACCAGTAACAGTACCGATGTCCTCATACAAACTTACAATGTTTCTATTAGCTACTTACCTGTAAACTAGTAGGAAAAGATAATCAGACAAACATGTTTTTCACTTAAACTATCCATTAACTTTCCTTAACTCTTCTTTAAATGATCAAAACATATCTTTTTTTTAGAACAGATTATTCTGAGCAGAAAAGCAATGTTGTTATACATGTTGTAATTAATGCAATATTTTAAGGGTCACTATTACTATGGTTACAGCATTTTGTTAAATGAAATGCTAAATTACTGATTTAGCATTAAAGCATTCTGTAACCGAAGAAAAACTGCATACAGTGAAAGGAATTTATTAAAACTGGTTCAGAGAGAATCTGGAGCAGCTGTGCATGGCAACTAATCAGCTTCTCTCACTTTCAAATCTTAACTGAAAAAACTGAAGAGAGAAGCTGATTGGTTGCCATACACAGCTGCTCCAGATTTTGTCTGCTCCAGTTTTGATTCCCCCCAAGTGTCTTTAAGGTGCCCATACACTGCACGATTATCGTACGATAATCGTATGCGATCGGTTTTTCGTACGAGAATCGAGCAGTGTGAACGGAGACGTGCGACCGTTTCTACTGTACGGTCGCACGTCTTCTGTCGAACCAGCATGTTCGAAAACCAGCCGGGAATCGTACGATTCTCGACTGGTTAGAACGGTGCTCAGAAGACAAATGCCGAACGGGCCGGTGTGCGCACGCTCACACTGCCCGTTCAGCATTGCGGTCATCGGAAGCCCGCCCCTCAGGGGGGCGGGCTTGCGATGATCGAGAGTGCGATCTTCCTGGCCCAGATAGGCAGATCGTACGTTTTTGTAATCCCTTACAACCATCGCAAGACTAAAGTCTTGCGATGGTTGTAGAGTGTATGGCCACCTTTAGAAAGATGTTCTGTTATAAATCAAATGCTGCTGTTCTGTGGGTGGTTAGAAGTTAATGCTGGCCCAGACTAAAGCTTTTTAAGCTCTGACCTTGTGAACTCAACTTTTCTGGTTTGCTTAGACAGCTAGACATTCATATAGAATACTGTTACGGGTCTGATAGCTTTCCCAAAATGTGACACCAAAGTATATATACCAAAAACATTGTTCGTTTTGGATAGAATGAGGAAAGGTCAGAATCCTGGCCAGGTTTTGCTGATGTACAGGACTCCTTGAGAGATGTCCCCTCTCTTTCTGTTCTGAGGGCAACATTATACCAGACAGAAAGTGAGGGGAAATCTGCTAAAGGTAAACAGGGAACAGTAAAAAGTTCACACGTAATCTCACATTCATCTACTTAACTTAAAAAAAAGCATTTTTACTTTTGTCTGTGTTATTTCCTGGGAGCAGCCTTTTTACTAGACAGGAAGTGAAGGAATATCTCCAACAGAGACTCTGTTGACAGTAAAGCATGATAGGATTTCTAAACCTTCCCCTCTCTATCCAAAAATAAAAATGAGTTTTGGCTCTAGATGCTCTTCAACCGTCTCCCGGCCAGCCATTGTAATTAAGCGGCCGGCCAAGAGCTTCCTGGATGTAACAGACTAAAGACGGCCTGTTAGCCCCACCCATTTGTGCGGAAGCGGGATACTGCCAAAATTAAAAAAACGGACAGTCCCCTCTCCAGTGTCAGAATGCGGAAGTGATGTATATTATCTGTCTTGATGTCTTGGAGACCCCTGATGTCTCCATAAGGAGGACCTGTCACATCCTCTTTGCTATCACATAAAGGGCTTCTTAGCCCCCTATGTAATAACAATAAAGCTAAGTGCAAAAAAAATAGGGAAAAAAAAGTTTCACAAAAAAAAATTAGTCACACATCAAAAAAATAATAAAGCACAAAAAAAGTTTAAAGTCCCCACCCATACATGCGTCAGGTGCACATACGTGCAAAAACGACGATTGCGCCCATTATGCCGCACATGTTACTTATCGCCGCGAACGTCACAGTGAGAACAATAATTCTACAGCCATTAATCACTGATAACACTAAACTGATGAGCAGTAAAAGCTTTTAAGGCGTCGCCTATGGTCAATTTTGGGTATTGTAGTTTTTGTGATTTTGCTGGTGCGCGCAATTTTAAGGCTTGACATGTTTGGTATTACCTGACGTGACCCCGTCTTTTATATTTTACAAAAAAAATGGGTAATAATAATAGTAAAACATAAAAAGAGAGCTCTATGTGTCCCCCAAAAAATGGTATAAAATTGACGGAATGAATGTCAGTCAAAGTACTGAAGTGCTAAATACTGAAAAATGGGCTGGACAGGAAGGGGGTATAAACACCCCGGTCAGCAAGTGATTAAATAAAATCTTTCACCAGATTAGCAAATGCCCCCTTTCCTTTGCTTTAACATGCACAACCTTGTTCCTTAAAAAAAAATCTTAATTCTTAGGTTTTATTTTCTAAAGTTATTATGAATTTCTTTACTCAGAACTACACATCTTTGATCAGAGGGTGTTGTAAACCATGAGCTGTAACCTAATATGCCAGCACTCCCATACTGCCGGTGGTCACTGAAGTACTGTTAGCCTTTATATGGCCTTGTATATGTAGCCCTAATGAAGAAGTTGTCTGACTGGCTCACTCAGTCAGAGGAGAACAAGACCACCACTTGGCCTAGAGTATGTTAATACTTGCAACCCACTTTGCTGACTGATCTGATGGCTGTAGCTAGGGGTATACATAGGACAGGGAGAGGTAGTTGAGTAATTATAGTTAGTATTGTTTAAAGCCTTGGTTCTCATCTGGTGGGTCATGAACCAAAAGTGGATCACGACCATGTTTTCAGTGGGTCGCCACTTGCCTTCCACTTTTCTAGGTGAGAGGGTCTTCTGCCTTCCCCAGCGCAGCACTGTCAGTTCTCGTGCCAAGCAGCCATTCAAAATATGCTGTCCGGCACCAAGTGTCAGCTTGAGGTGGGATGAGATGGAGCTATAGCTGGGAGGGAGCTCCATCCATACGTGCATTGTTTACAGCTCCTTCACATGTCCTAGAGAGGTGCCATGGTGATATCACATTCTGGCTCCCGGCACCTCTGCAGGGCACGCAGGGGAGCTGTACAAGCAATGGACATATAGATGGAGCTCCGTCACAGTATAGCAGCCCACACTGCACCCAGGCCCGGATTTCCCACAAGGCCACCGAGGCCCGGCCTCGGGGCGGCAGAGCGCCGACGGGCGAGGGGGGGGCGTATTGTGGAACCTGGCCTTGGGGCGGCAGGTGGAGTAAATCCGGCCTTGACTGGACCCCAGGCTGAGGAGCCTCTCCAGTTCTCATAAAGTAGGAAGACTAGGTGGACCTTAAATTTGTTTTAATTCAATAAAAAAAATGTTGGATTGTGTATGTGTGTCAGAATGTGTGTGGGTGTGTCAGTGTTTTTGAGGGCCTGTTCACACTAGTACAGTGTATTCATTTCATAGTACCATGCAATTAACGCACTGTACCACGCAATTGCAGCTACCATGCATTCTGTTGTGGGTGGTGTGTTGCGTTGCCATTCATTTGAATGGTACCCCAAATGTCCCTCCTACCCACAGTTTGTATGCCCACACCGGAACGTGCGCTAACAGTGTGACTTGGGTCGTGACTTAATGACCAAGGACAAATGTGGGTCCTGAGGTTACACAGGTTGAGAACCACTGGTTAAAGTGTTCTTATTCTTTAAGAAGGCCATTCGTATCCTATGCAAAAGGAAAAATGGAGCAACTGAGCCTACTGTCAGCCAGTGGTCAGACTTTGTTTTATTGGTAAAGGTCTGTCTTTGTCTGCGGCACATTATGGGGTTCATGTGTAAGGGTTCCACCCAGTGTATAGCCAGACAGATGCTGATTGCATGACACTAGTGCCCCTATATGGTGCTGATAAGTATACCAATTTCCTAAACTTGTCAGCACCATTTAGTGTCTTTTATAAATGAACCCCTATGTGATGAACAAGAAGCTAATCTGATACACTCTAAAATAACAAGAGATGAACCAAATGTCATACTGGCCCTACATTTGACATTTAGTGCACAGCACATTTCTAGCCACTGACAATATATATATAACTAACCTTTGGTGACCACAAATAAAAAAAATTACAGTCTCCAAAGTTAGTAAAATGTGAGTCTCAGTCACTGTATCCTTAAAATGAACCTGCTTTAATCCCAAGCACAATTTCACTTTCTTTAGATATCCCACATCACATTTTTGTATTTTGCCGTGTATTATGCAAACAAGCATAATCTCAAAGATATTTGCCCACATCATTATTACTGTACAACTAAGCTGACAAAGTCTTTTGTGTTGTAAGAATAATGAATATTCATTTGAATTGAGCTATATAGATGCATTATCCTCTAACTACCTGCAGGTTATAACATTATGTGTTAAGAAAGCTGTTTTACATTAATTACTTTGCCTAGTTTCTATTTATTGGTGGTGTCAAGATGGGAGTTCATATTAGAAGTCCCAATAGCACTTACAGGGGTTTTAATTTGCTGCGGATTAGGGGATTTATGAGACTGGCATGCCAAGCTCGAATCTGTCTCTTTACTTTGCCACTGCTAAAATCCCTGTTAAAAAATGGTTTGCAGTCACTAACTGAGAAACTGGAACTGAAAGAGACCTTTGAACTGTTTTTAAATGTTCATAGTTCAAAAAGCACTGAAGTGTTGTTGTTTTTATGATGCAGCATAATTTGTACATTTATACTACTTATTAGTTTTTATTTGTCTATGAATACCTTGGAAAACCTTAGACAATATATATTAAAAAGTAATTTTCATGGTTATGTTCACTTTCATCATGCTCCTTTACTGCTCTGTCAGAGCATCTGCAAGATACCCATGTGACCTCCTCCAAAGATGCAGTGCTTGACCTCGGCAGCAAATCCTCAAACCCAAACACATGTGGGAGAGAAGTGGCCGCATTAACTCTTTAAGCACAGAGTTTAAGATTGCAAAGGAAAGGAAAGGCAGGGAAGCATAGGCATAGCAGGTATATATAGCTTGGATAGATTGGCAAAAGGTCAGAACTTCTGTCAAGCTTTTATCCCTTTCCGAAAAGCCACTAGAGAGGAGTCCCCTCACTTTTAAATTTTGAGGAAAATAAATTAAGTAAACGGGCATCTCTGGAACACAAAGACGCAGGCAGCAGTTCAGCATTCACAGATGTTCTAATATTTCTCCACTCTACTCTACATTTTTCTATCACTTCCTGTCCCTCTGATTACCTAGAAACATATTAAGAGGAATTTTCCAGGGACAAGGTAGGCAATAAAACCTGGATAAAAACCCTTCCCTACTCAATAAAACAATAAAATGGTTTATGGAGTTGGGCTTTTAGGTATTTTAAAGTGAAAAGCTACTGAGATATCTCTCTATGCGGGGTAAGAAATTAGCATCAATCGAATAGCAGAACATTTTGGCGATTTTGACATGCACGTGCAAAATACTCCTTTTGACACATTTTTTACAAGGACACAAGTGGCATTACACGTGAAAATGTCAGTTTTCATTAAGTCTTCTCTCATAGGGGTTACAAAAACATTCGCAGAACAGGTCCAGTGCCTCAATTTAACAGTGCCATCTCTATCAGAACTTATTAGAGGCACATTGAGCCACAGCAGCAGGTGCAAGAACAGGACATTTGGCATACCAACACAGCTTTCAATGCTCATGTCCTTGAGTGCCTTCTGGTTAACAGATA
Organism: Nanorana parkeri; assembly: GCF_000935625.1. Classification (NCBI taxonomy): domain Eukaryota; kingdom Metazoa; phylum Chordata; class Amphibia; order Anura; family Dicroglossidae; genus Nanorana; species Nanorana parkeri. Next base: position 2,120,967 of record NW_017306323.1, read on the forward strand.
ATCAGTATACACCTTTGTGGTAAACATCCTAACCAATACATTGCCATGCTGCTTTTAGGCTGGATTTGCACCTCGATTAAACAAGAAATCAATGTATAAAAATGCACATTGATGTGTGTTGTAATACACTTTGCATTGCAAATCAACACAAGTCAAAAAGCCATAAAATGCATGAAAATACACTTTAAGTAGACATTGAAATATGTCATATGTGGCTGATACACATATATCCACTGTAGTTTAGATACTTTTTAAATGGATACTATTTAGGACCCATTCTCACCTACAGTAGGTATAAATAGGCCTTTACAGAAAGGGTTGTTGTTTTTCTGAAACAATACAGGGATTGTGTTATGTAGGCATGTAAAGGGACAATTAACTAAGCAGTAAATCTTAAAAATGCATAAAATGCCTTAATTATTAACGAACATGTACCGTATTTTTTCGCTCCATAAGACGCACTTTTTACCTCCCAAAAGGGGGGCAAAAATGTCTGCGCGTCTTATGGAGCGAATCCCTATTGCCCGACGCCCGGGACATGCAGTTTCGGCCGTCGGGCGAGTAGTACATTCAGCCCTGCTCCTGACAAGCAGAGCTAAATGTACAGCCTGGGGCCGCCACTCGTTTAATGCAAGTGATCTAATCAGATCACTTGTATCAAATAGAGCAGCGGCGGCGATCTTGGCCGGGGCCAAGATGGTTTTTGGGGGCCCCCGCTCCTATGGGGGACCCGTGACCACGGCATAGGAGCTCACCATAGAGCACGTAGAGCAGACGAAGAACGTTCGTTCATTGTCTGCTCTGTGTGATCACTGAGACCGTGGCGCTGTAATCACAGTGCCATCTGTCTCAGCTGTCACTAACTGCAGCTGTCACAGTACCCCTGCGTCCTATGGTCAGGTGCGGCTTATGGAGCGCAAAATACGGTAGCTCATTTGGGTTTCACTCTGCTGTAGATCCTAACATCATGTCACATGCACAGAGATTCAGCAGTTCACAACAATTTGTTTGCCATTCGATTGAAAGTGGATGTTACTGGGGCAGGTTTACTCTGCAGTTAACCCTTTACGCACATAAATGGTAGCTGCCACCATGTGTTTTAATGGAAACACATACCACTATTCTGACCTTTAGGCCTGGTTCACACCTGTACGTTTTGTAGCGTGTTAAACACTCTACGAACGCTCTACAAAACGCTCAAACATGAAAATGCCATTGTTTTCTATAGGTATGGTTGACACCTTGCCGTATTTCAGCCCGTCTGAACGCGCTACAAAACGGCCTACGCCTGAAAAGGTACATGAGCTTATTTGCGGCGTTTTTGTTGCGCGTTTCCATTGGCATACAGCCAAGTAGCCCCCTGGAAACGCGAGTTTGTTGCGCGTTTTTTTACCGCGAATCGCGGTAAAAACGCATGTCACGAAACGCGCGACAAACACGCATATTCAATACGCCTAGGTGTGAACAGAGCCTTAAGCAATGTCTGTGACACCTGCTGCCACTCCAGACAAGAAAACAGTTTTAAAATATGGTAGCCTCACTGAGGTAGGGATTCTTTAATTTCTGGTTAGCACAATTAGACATTCAGTGTAACAATTTAAAAATGTCATTTTAAAAATAAGTAAGGAAAAAGGTGTAAGTAAAATATTTACAGAAAAGATATTACAAAACAGATGGTAAGAAACCACAAAATAAATGGGATTAAAAGGGAAAAGTACTTAACACATTTTGCATGGTCTTTGGTTTCAGCAGAGTCCAATTTGATTCAGAGTAAGTCCAATCTGACAGAGTCAAATGTGACCAATTCACCTGCTAGACATTGTAGACTAGTATCTCATTGGCATGTTTGGCATCTTCTTGTATATCTGTGTACTCACTTTTTATGAATATCACTCCCTTACAGCGGAAATTATGAAATATGAATAGAATTTGAAGTTGAGCTCTATGAAAATGTAATTTCAGGTCAAAAAAGGCCAGACATAAAGATGTATATTGCTTCTAAATGATTTTACGACAGCAAATTAAGAGTTTCTGGTTTAAAGGTTTAGGACATCCAACTGATGCCAGGATGCATTAGAGCCTGTATTAGCACTCAGCTAGAGATTTTATGGCAAGGAAAATTATGCTGGGGCTTTATTAGAAGTCTGTTGAGGCTATGCAGACCCTGGGCTAAGTATCTTTTATGCTACCTGGTCTGCTTTATTCGACCTGATCTGTCTTAGCTGGTTGTTTTAGTGGGGAGTTATATGAAAGGTGTCAGTTCTCTGCCAGGCCACTACAGACATAAGATTTAAATCTGATTGTTTTATTATCGACTTGCAAATTTTGGAGAAATGTGGCAAAACTCCCCTCTCTGTTCGGGGATGGTCAGACCAGACCTTCTTGGCCAATTGGAATGCATATGAAGAAGGCAAGGGAAGATGATCTCTACCACTACTAGGAAGTGCCAAAGCTTTGCCCATTTAAAACAGCAGACATTCGACTTTAGTAGAAGGACGGATCCCAACATTACTGTCGAGATCCACCCAGCTGCGTGAGTGACAGCTGGCTCTACCTATCTAGAGGCAGAGCTAGCTGTACCCGCCCCCTCCCCCATCCATTCCTCCAGTGAGCGCTGGAGGATCGGAGCGAGGAGGGGGGAATCCCTGCAGGGAGCCATGATTGACAGTCACCGCTTTCTGCAGGGAGATGATCGAGAAGTGACGAGCGACGCTATGTGTTCGCTCACTTCTCGATCTATTGAGCCGACGTGTGACAGTTTCATTGTCACACGTCGGCTCAAACTATGAGGTTGAATGATTTTCACTCACCTCATAGTTCTCCTTTAAGTGACAGAGCAATTTTGTTTGGGTCACTTTTAGATGTTAAGACTTTATACTTTTCAATAACTCTTCACTGGCAATGGTGGCACTTAGATTTCATTGATCTAGATACAGTGGTTACTCACAGGAACTCCAACAGTTTCCTATTATGTTGGAGTCATTATTTTCAAATACAGGGGGATACTGTCCAACCTATGTATGGGTTGGTGGGAGGAGCTCCATACTTTTGGGCATGTGAACCCCCATGAACAGGGAATTGTGTAGCATGGGCATTATGTAGATGATTTATTGTGTGAAGAGGAGATATTCTGGAGATACAACAGTTGGTTGGTATGGTTTTTCATTGATAGTGACCCAAATTTATCCTTCATTTGTTCCTGGGATTATACAAAAATTAACTTTCTGGATGTATCAACAGGAGATGTAACCATTGGCATGTTAGCTTCTGACACTTATTATAAACAATTTGCTGAAAATACCACCCTTCGAGCGATGAGCTGTCATGCTCTGCATACAATTAGAGCCATCCCTGTTGACAAATACATCTGAGCCAGGAGGAATTGCTGTAGTGACATGGTTTTTAGACGTGGAGACCATACACAAATATTTACTTTTTAGGGGTTATGCTTTATGGTCCATTTAGACAGAAAAAATATTGCGTTTAATTAAACTAGAATGGATTTATTAAGGAGAAATCTAAGGATGAGATATCAGTGAAAGGAGAAAGGTTGTTCTTTGTAACTACTTTTTCAGATGAATAAAATTCTATTGGGAATAATATTAAAAGAAATGTACCTATATCATCAGCCAACCAAGAAGTACATCAGATAATTAGTAAAAGACACAATTTTTCAAGCCAAAAGGCACCTACTTTAGGGTCTATAGCAGTAGTGATAATAGAACATGGCTATCTACCATAAGTTAATTTAAGTGTTGACTGAACACTTGCTGCTATTGCGGTGTGTACAGGAAAACAATAGGAGAATTTACCCTATTAAACAGGTAATTAACTGCAATACAAAATATGGCCTATGAGGCCTATGTAATTGAATGTATCTAGTGGTTACTGCAATATGTCACATGTACGATCCGCCCCCTGAGAATAAGGATTGGGGAACATTTTTATGGTGGTTTTAATACAATGACCTTCCAATGTTTCTAAATACTTTATGCAAATCTATAATGGTGATGTGGCATCCTTCTCTTTCTTTGAAGTGGATCGTGTGGGATTTTCTGTCAAGGGTTGGAGATTGCTATAAAAAATTACTGAACCACAAAATATTTTTTGATGCACCGGTTGGAATCCAGAATCTCACATGGATTGGATCATTGTTGGGGCCTGGATCTGTTTTTAAAATAAAATTACATTCAGTCACTAAAACTACAGTCCTCATTCAGAGAATATCTTATGTGTTTTCTTTTTGATACATTTTTGGTTGCGAGTAGAAGATTCGTATTGTTAAGATTTGTAGAACAATGTTTACAGATGTGTGGTATGTTTTTTTGTTCATTTGTATAGTTATTTGAAAATTGTATTCAGGTGATCGTGACATTTGGTACCTCCCCTTTAGGGAGAGAGAATATTTAACCTTTGGTTAGTACACATGATCTAATATTAGGGCACCTTAGTGGCTTAAACGTGTTGGCAGTTTTCTACTATGTGAGCTGTCATATGTTATTACAATAGAGTTTTGGAACTTGAAGCTGTCTGTCTGATAAAGTATTTACATTTTTGTGGATGGAGATGGATAGGATTGCTGCTGAGCACCAACATTTCCTGATTGTGGTTCCAATTGTGGGTGGAGGTTGAGCAAGTACACATACCCTTCTGTATTGTATTTGTCAGAAAGGTGGGATTATGCTTTTACTAAGGAGTCTCTATAAAATTTTCTAAATGTTTTAAAATAGTGACAAACAGATGTGATTTTTTTTGGGGGGGGGTCATCACTCTGTTTGCCTGAAGAAGGGACCAAAATGGTTCCGAAACATCACTACACATTGTGACATACCTTTCTTTTGTCAATAAAGAAGTATTAACAGAATATGCTTTGGTGTGCTGGTGACTATTTTTGGATTTGTACTTGATTTGCGGTGGCACACGCAGTGATTACAGTACCCACCAGCTTTTGGGTTATATCCGGTCAGTAGTGTGATGGGATTCTATGAAGTTTGACTAGGTTGCCAGCAGTCCTAATAATAATAATAATTCCCCTCTGATGTGTTATTAGGCCCACTGCACCTGATCTTTTTTAACAAGTGAACCTGTACTCCATTGTGAACTTATAAAAGTCCTGCATAAGAACATCTATCATCCAACTGCATACGAACAGACACCACATAATGCCTCCTGTAATAATTGAACGTATCCCTCTCCTACTTGCCACTGAGGCAGTCTTCTTGGACAATGGAATGGAAATTGTCAGGGCCTACTTATAAAGTCATAGAAAGCCAGGCCCTAGTAAGAAAGAAAAATTGAATTAAGAAGGGCAGAGAGGAGGCTTTTCTGGCAAATAAAGGAAATATCATCTTCTAATGTGTGTTGTCATGCAGAATGTTTTGGTTTAAATGTTTAAAATGGAAAATGTGCGAATTGGTTTACTATAACATGGATGTCTATATTTATGGGTCAGGCATCAATCATAAATTTACCTTGATGGAGTCACCAATTGGTACATTTTAGACTGAAAAATATCTTATGTAGTATAATGATGGTTACAAAGCTAGATCACACATTCCAGCAATTTCAACTGTGCATTAATAAGAGGGGCACATATCAAGTGCCTCAGCGGTTAGGTGAAAGGGTAACGGTGAGACACACAGATAATAACCTATTGAACTTTCTAGTTACATGTCTGTGATAACTAGGTAACTTTCTAGTTACAGTTAAAAATGATATTAAAAAATCATATTCTTTTATAAGATATGGAAACATTTTCTAAAATAAGTGCAAATTTAAAATATGATGATTTATATATTGTATTCCTTGCTTGATTAACAAAACTTTTAAAACTGATTACACAAACTGCTGTTTGGCTTGTAAAGTCTCTGGCTGAAATCTTTTAATGACTGAATGTAATCTTCAAAAGCTATTTAACATGCAAATGCCTAGTTGGCTATCAGAATAACTGAGCTCATAAATTGCCAAAGTTACCTTAAAAGTCATATTTCTTTCTCTACATATGTAATGGCATATGTCTCTCTAGCTGAATGCGCTAGAACTGTACATGTGAGCTAGACAAAGGCTATTATTATATACCGAAAGACTTCCAGCTTGGTCTTTGCTCTTTGATTTCTACAAAGATCAATGATCCCTTTGTCCTCCCCATGCACTTTAGTGGGTATTTCCTGTGAATACATATGAAAAACGCACACAGAGCACTTTTCATTGTATTGATTTTGAGTATTTAGATTTTTTAGTCTTGCAGAGGGTTGTTTTTAAACTGGCTGGCTTTGGACTTAGCAGAGATCTGCCATTCCTCAAGGGTTTTTAGCAGTTCAGAATTTAATGGTATGTCTCTGCAAGCACAGATGGATTAGGCAAGCTGATTGATCCATTTGAAAACTAACCAACTGCTGGGCCCTGAAGACGAGGCTTGTGCATTACTTTCCTAATGTTAGGAAGCATCTGATACAGTAACATGGGTCATGCTTGTGATAATCAAAAAAACATTCACTATCTTTATCAGGCATCATTCTAGCTGCAAATAAATGATACATAATTAAGTTTATTCATTAGATGAATGAAAAGAACAATGATACAGTGAAATGTACAGTCACTCATAGCCACCAGTTAGATTTTAGCTTACTGAAGATGCATCAATGAAAAATCCTTGACGATTGCTTGTTTGGATTACTGCACTTTGCTGTTTATTTTATTAGGCCCAAATGTGCATTGGGGTAGAGATGTGCATTCGGATTTGGACGAACCTGCTGAATCACAAAATTCCATTGATTCAGCTCTTCGTTCGAATCTGAAATTAAAAAAATTATTATTATGCCAGAATACATGAAAAATATTTTTGACATATAGTGATTTGTTTTGTATGTGCACTGCCATCTTACTGCATCCTATACATGTGTATGACGCTGCCCCGACGCTGCAGTCAGGTGATGTCATGTGCCCCGCCTCCAAGATGGTGGCACACATGTGCAGAATGCGCCGGTGGTAACAGGGCCGGTGCTAGACTTTTTTGCGCCTTAGGCAAGACCAGCTACTTGCACCTCCCTTCCCGTGGCACAACCCCCAATCCCCCTACCCCTTGTGCAGACCCCATTCTCCTGCGGGTTAGCTTCTGCAGGCGACAGGTGGATGTAATTTAATTTGAAATAGCCAATAGCAGACTGGCTATCGAAACCCCACCACTAAGAGAGAAAGTTGTCTCTCAGTTATGTTCCTCTGCTCAGTGGGCGGGTGCAATAGCCAGCCTGCTATTGCCTTTGCAATTTGAAATAGACGGGGACACCATGGGGGGTGAATGGTCAAGGCTGCGCCCTAGGCAGCAGGTCACCCTAGGCATCTGCCTAGTGGCAGCACCGGCCCTGGGTGGTCATTATGGCCGCCGTGTGTTTTTTGTTTTTTAAATGTGTGCTTGCGGATTCGGAGGTTCGTTGCCTCCGAATTAGAAACCGCATAATCATTTGTTTCATCAAACGAAACAAATGAAAAGATTTTTCCCTTTTCAATTTGGTTTGTCCGAAATAAAAATGTTTTCTGTGAGCGTCTACATTTTAGTAGATCTAAACTCTAACTGGATCCCATTTTCTTTGAATTGTGTATAATAAACAATCTATATTTTTTCATAAAATAAATGTCATGCATATAGGCCACATGCCCTTGGCATTGGGAGGGTGCTTTGCCAGGGGGGAATGCTTGCCCCCCCCCCTTTCTTGCTCTGCCAAGCTGCTGCTCAAATTAGGGTATGGGATTTTAGGGGGATCCCCATGCTTTTTTGTTTTTTTCTGCTGTTGGAATCCCCCTAAAATTCCTACCAAATCCCCTTAAATCCCCCTAAAATTCCTACCAAACCTAAAGGGTCTAATAGGAATTGGGTAGTGGACTACATGCTGTTTTTTTTTAATGTTAACGTTTTTACAACATATTCATTGCTTTGGGTCGCTTCATTGGACCATTCTCCTAGCTCTGTTTCTTCGGCCTTTACGGAGCCAGAACATGTTCGTTCAGCTCGGCTACATTTGGTTGTTCCTTGGGTTGCCTTTGGCTGCTGTCTGTGCTTTTGACAATAGCACAGCAGCCATTCGGTTTAAGTGAACCGAAGGGTTTCCCCAGCCGAACCGAGCCAAAGGATTTGGTAGAGCCTTCGGCTAATTCTTCAGCTGCTTTGTGAATAACCTGAATATTTTAAAATGTTTTAAATTACACAAATCTATATTCGGTTTTAGTGATTAGTTTAAATGTTATCACCTTGCAATGTCTATATAAACATGGTTATAAATAGTCACATGTTCAGCTCTGCTAACATTAGAAATGCATGTAGCATGGTGGGTTTAGTATACATTTTGCTATTTGTTGTAAATTATCAGGCAGGATTAGGAAATAACATTTAAAATATCAATTTCTATTTCAGTGACTATACTTTGTCTAACTTGGTGGAGTAACCATGACAGTATTGGCTACTGAGCGCAATACATCTATACACAGCATCTTGTGACTGGGCTTCAGTATTATTCGTACTAATTACACATAATACTGTGGAGGTTGACAGAGTATATGCAGTGAGCTCATGCTGTACAGGTGTGCATGCTCAAGGTATAAAACAGATTTGTCCCTAAAGGTATAATAAATCAGATTCTACTTTATATTTGCATGTTTTGCTATAAATAATAACCCTAAACAACATATGGCAAGTCATGATTTTATAGTAGCATACAAATCATGAAGCACAAGAGCATACAATAGCTGTCAACTACATTGCCCTCATTACATGAGCCTGGTAAAACTGTATTCATAATTAACACTTCCTGCAATAAATCACGAAAATATATGTACTGTAAGAACAGATGTACTCAGAGATTTATTTAGAATGTATAACAAGAGAAATGCTACTTTGTCCATGAGTGGTGCCATGTTCTTTTTAAACTCGTATAGAAGATTTCACATTTCAGCTGCATACTTGCAGCTGAGCTGTCACTTGTAGTTTTACAAGTATGTGCAAACCACTTGCCTCTGGTTTTTTACAGGCATGCAGGGCTGTGCTGTTGCTTGTAGTCCTCCAGGCTTGTGCTCTGCTCCTAACTTACTCTTGCATTAGTCCTGCTGATTCTTATGCAACTTCTCAGCCAATCAGTGCGGTCATCTTGTGGCCAATTATTTGGTTCCTCCCTCTTGCTCACTCTATTTAAACTTAATGCAGCGTATAGCTCGCTGCCCAAGCAATGCTTTTCTAAGCTTGATGCCGAGCCCCTTGTTTGATGTTTTCCTTGAAGTTAATCTATGTACTGACCTTTGGTTGCCCCTATAAATCCTAGTCTTCAATCTGCCCCTAACCTTCGGCGTGTCTCTGGAAATCATAGTCTTCCGCCTGCCCTGACCTTTGATTTGTCTTCTGTAATCCGTGTCTGCAGCCTGTCTGGAACTCTGGCCTCATCAACCTTCATTGACTGTTAGCTTAGTTGGGGGAGATCGGCTGGCCCTTAGACTACCCACTATGGGGAATCCCCAGATACCTACTCATCATTGCGGCACTTTACCTAGTCTTTCAACTTTCAGCCGAGCCTGACTTCCACTTGTCTTATTCAGCTCCACAGCTTATGTCCCTGCTATAACTCCAGCTCCAGGGGTTGTCAGCTTACACTGTTTGTACCATTTGATCTAGATGCCCCTGCAAGTGTAGCTAGGATCCACATCATTGATTCCGGGTCACCGCTTGAGTTCTGATCATGGCAGAAGTCTTGCCAGATGGTTAAGATTTTTCAACTCCCAGGGGACCCAGTGCCCATCACACTTGGTTCCATTAAAATCTGTGCAGGGGTTGTTGCTGAGCAGCATTGTCGGATAGCTCCCCTACCCTCCCACCATTGTTATCTGACAACGCTGGACAGGGGACATGGCATTGCACACCACAATACAAACCAGCTACTACACTAGTATCTCTCAAACAATATAGTAGCTGACTTGTGTAATTAAGGGCTGTGTTTTTGTGAAAGATGGCTCTACTCTCCAGCAACTGGCATTCACAAGAACACAAACTTACAGTTACTAATCGACTCTCTAGCCCCTAAATAGCTGACGGCTGGTCCGGGATCAATTTTTCTTGTTTTATTCAAAGAAGGAAGAGGAGATCATTGAAGACACATGGCTGAACTGAAGATGCTCAGCAGCTTTTAGAGGAGGAGGGGGCATGGTGGGTTGTGCAGGCTTTGTGCACTGTTACAACCAGAGAAGGTGGCAGAGGGCCGCAAAATGAAGATGGATAGGTGTCTTTAATGCTAGTTGTAACTCCCCATAGGAACGACCCTAGATTTGGCTTTCGCCTGGGGTGGAGCTGCAGCCAGCACTGACAGAAATAAAATTACATTTTATTTAAAAACCCACCACAGATTTGAATAGGACCAAGTGTGATGTGCACTGGGTCCCCTGGGGTGGGGGACAACAAGCATTTTCATCTCCTGATGAGATTTCTTTAATGAACTAATCTGGCAGGGTGCAATAGAATAAAATGATTCCTCCTTATATTTCAGTGGATAGACTTTACTCAAGAAAACACTATAAACAGTGGTGCAGAGATTTTGTTATTCAAATGGGTTGTATAAAGGGATCCCACACAAATGCTGCATCTTTATTTTTTTCTTGTATATTCTGTTTAAAGCTAATTTCAAGCATATGAAAACAAGAAAACCAATTTAGGCAATTATTGTATTTTTAACATAAAATGTAATTTCAAATTTAACTAAAGTCTAAATACTTAAATTCGACTTGGCATCAGCCTCATGTACTCCTCCAGCAACACCCAGACTGGAAAAGGGAAGGGAAGTGCTAACCACTTGTGCTGCACATAAACTGACACTAAACCTGCTTATCGGAGGAGAGATTTGAGTGATTAGGGGAAACAACTGCTGCTGCACCCTTGCTGTCTACTCATTTACCTAACTTCATTGCTGAACTTCAGCAAAGAAAAGTCAGATCAGTGACCTGACAGTTCTGCTGGTAAGATTTTTTAAAGATGATGACCGGATGGACAGAATCACGAATCCTTGAGCAGGCAAAACCTTTCTCTTTTGTGTATTTTCAAGTGTGTTTCTACATGCCAAAATCCCAAAATAAAAAAGAATGTGTATTATATATTATCTATAATAAATGTTGACATTATGGTCATGTTTCACTTCAATTGTTTTGCATATACCTGTTGATCCTGCTAGTGTCCACCTGGTTATTCATATTCAGTTGACTGGCTACCAACACTTTCTGGCACCTATTGAATACCTGGCTGCAATTGAAAGTGCTGTTGCTGCTTCCCTGGACGCACATGTGCAGAATCTCTGACATTGAAGGCCAATCCTTACAGTTCCTCCTCTCCTGCTTTTGGGAGTGGCGGAGTGGCTGTAATCATAATTCACTGCTGTCCCTGTAGTGAATAATTTCCTGCAGGGATGTCAGCCTCCAAAACTTCACGGCCACCACCAGGAGAGATACCAAGCTAGTGGAATGGTGACTGCAGTTAAAGAATTTACTTAAAATCTATTTACACAGATATTGTAATATATTGACTCAAGAGATTTAAAACCTAATGCTAGAGGATGTCATTGTGCCATTTTGTAGCCTTTCCTTCTACCTTCTAAAATAGATACTTCCCTGGGATGCTCTGGGATTTCAAGAGGCCGCTTACTTAATGTAGAACAAGGACTTCCAGAAGCGGGCAGTTTAAAAGTATGCTGCACTTACTAAATTTGTCTCATTGTACATGCAACTACTTTTGTGCTAATAAGTAGTCTCGACCTACTTTACAAGCCGAAGCATGGCATCCCATTCAGCCAGGAGACAAGCCAGCAATTATGCTTCAGAGTTCAGCAGTTTATACAGCAGAAATTTCTTCAAAGTGAATTTACTAGAACTAAGGAAACACCTGAGCGTGAAAGTCAATTTCAAGGACATTGTAAATTACTTAGGCTTCTGCGGCATGGAAGTACAGGTCTGTCTGAAATATTGTCATTAGATGAAAAAGATTGGTTCTATTTTTAGATCCAAAGTAGATCAAACACCTTTCCATCTGTTTCTAGCTGCAACTTGAAATAAACTTGCATATTTTCTGTTCACAGACATTTATGCTCTTGCAAGACTTCTAAAACTCTTAACCCTTATACAACCACTTACCATTCTCTGCAGAAGCAGTTCCTCTTCTTTCCAGCCAAGTGCACTTTATAGACAGTAAAACAGTAATATAATGCTGATTTTCAGAGCCATTAAAATCTAAGGCCTTTATTAACGTAAATGTAGATGTGTAAAGTGCAGTAAGGCATAGCAGCTAATCTGCAATCACTTTTCATGATTGTGACTACTTTAGGCTGACAAAAGGTAGAATCTCTTTTCCTATTTATGGTTACTTCACACTATTTCCTTTTGCACTGCTTTACCAAATAAAAGTTTAAGTCTACTCAGCTGTCAAAGTTTAGTTGTTGTGACAAAGATGTCACGAGACAGCCTCTTACTAATAAAACAAATTGTCCTGAACATGGACAAGATAAATTAGAGTTGTTTGAAGAGAACAGAAGGAAAATGCTAGACCAGCATGTCAAAGTTAAACAGTATAAGACCATTTCCAAGCAACTTGATGTTCCTGTGACTGATGTTCAAATTTTTTTAGCTAAAAGGTTAGGGTCCATAGAAATGAAGCAAACTGCACTAAATATGGCTGCAAGAGGAAAATCAGCCATAGATTTACCAGAAGGATAGTGCGGATGGTAGACAAAAAGCCAAGGAAGACTTTCAAAGAAAAAGCTGAACTACGAGATCAAGATACATTAGTGTTTGATTGCGCTACCCATTTCATTTTGAGTGAGAGTGGCCTCAAAGGAAAAAGACCCAGGAGGACTCCATTGTTGAAAGAAAAACATATAAAAGTCAGAATAGAATTTGCTAAAATGCATATTGACAAGTCACAATGCTTGTGGGAAAACGTCTTTCAGATAGATGAGACAAACCTGGAGCTTTATAGCAAGTCACATCAGCTTTATGAAGATTTCAAAGAAAAGAGCCCTGCACTTGCTATGAAACATGGAGAGGGCTCGGTTATGTCTTGGAGATGCTCTTCTGCATCTGGTATGGGATGCCCTGAATTTGTGCAGGGCACAATTAAATCTCAAGTCTACCCAGGAATTCTGGGGCAAAATGTATTGTCCAGTGTCAAAAAGTTCTATCTCAATTGCAAGTCATGGGTCCTTCAACAGGATACTGACCCAAAACACATAAAAGCACCCAATAATGGCAACAAAACATTGGACTATTTAAAAGTGACCACCTTTTGAGCCTTGATATGAATCCTATTGAACATCTATAGAAGTAGTTGACACACATCTTGGAGAAGGCATCCTTCAAACCTGAGACAGCTGGAGCAGTTTGCTAAAAAATAGTGGGCCAAACTACCTGATGGCAAAAGTCTAATTGAGAGCTACAGAAATCACAGATTGCACAATTGTGCAACAAAATAGTAGGTTAAGGGAGCCATTGTTTTTATATTATTTGTCAATCAAAAAACAATGTTTTATTAAATATGGAAAAAACAATGATGGATACCAATAACTTTGGTCAGTTTCACGTTATTTTGGGTTTTTGTGGACAGGTTTTGTCCACATCTGTATACTGTTACTTTGTAGGTTAGTGTCTTAATATAACACTAAACAAAACATGTTAAACGTTTATTTGATGCTTGTGTAATGCTATTGAGGAGAGCAGTGTAGAAAGTTTATCAGTTCAGAGTTTCAGCTCGTGATAGTAGCCACCGCCCCAAGCTCATTCCTGTGATACATTACAATCTCATGTTTAGTTTATAAACTTGTACTGAGATTGTAGTCCCTCATGCAAGCTACTGAACCTTGGAGTGGTGTCTACTTTACAAAACACACCCCATGGGGAACAAAAGTAGCCACCCTGCAAAGGAAGGACAGTGTCAGCACCAATTCAGAGAGTGATACTCAAATAAGATACATTTATGGTAATAGTTTTTTAGTTTTTAACCCCTTCGTGACTGCCGACGTACAGTGTACGTCGCCAACATCGGGGCTGTTTAAACAGACTCCCGGTGACTAGTAGCTCCTGAGTTTAGTGTCACTTTAAGTCAAACAGAAGCATACAGCACCAATGCATTTTAAAGATTATAGATTATATATATATCTATAGATCTATCTATATACATAGATAGATAGATCTATAGATATATAGATCTATCTATCTATCTATCTATCTATCTAGATATCTTTACATTTATCTTTTGTATTCAATTTTATTTTTATGCTGCATCATAATAGTGTTATTTAACCGAAGGTCACATGAAGTTCAGAAGGTAGCATTGATTCATAGCTGGGATCTTTAATTGTGTAATAAAAATGCATAGTGGCGTTAATAATTTTAATTCAGTCAAATAATTGTCTTTAACTTGTAGTGGATAGATATTTTATCATCTTGCTTGCTGGCTGCTAATATATATAACATATCTTTGTTGTTTTTCTATTAGACCTTTGTTTTTCACTTTGGCAATTAGTAGCCAATACTAGACAGATCAATCTATTGCAAACCCTAAGTTATAAAGGAGAAATCTTGTGATTCAGTATGGGCTATCTATGTACCTATCTAGTAATTAAGTGTATCTAAAGCCAACATTTTTTGTTTATGTTTTGGATAGAATACTGATAAAAATCCTGTCAGTTTTTCCTATTCACTTCCTGTTTGAGACAAAATTATGTTCACATCAATCAACCAACCATGTGCTAGCAAAAGTCCTATTTTTTATTACCTTTGTAAATAACTGAGTAGCCAAAGTGAGCACAGGTTCATTTACTATAATTCACCTTGCAAAGTGAGCATTCACTTTTCAAAGTAAACATTCACTTTGCTTAGTGAACACCCTTTATTAATTTATTAAATCAAACACTGTCTATCCAAAACTAAATGAAAATGGTCTGGCTTTAGATATACTGTTTGATAAATATTTGACTATATGCAGGATACAGCTTTCTACACTATCACTCTTTGTACCAGAGCCTCACTCCAGTGTTTAATTCTTTCTCCTTGTAGCTACATGTTCCCAAGAGCCTAGCAGTATAAACACTTTAGTGGTCATGGTGTTATCTGTCTCAAACCAGCAATAACTTAAAAAGGCTTACGCTAATGGAATGAAAGAAGGCAAGGCTGAAGCTAACAACAATAAACTGGTTCCAAATGGATTCACTACAGTATATGAGTTACAAAGTGGCTGGGGAGCTTTGTATAATTTGGAAATAATATGGTATAAGATCAGAGCTAATTAAAATGGAATTTGTGGAAGACGTGTAGTAGTCTCCATCATCCCCAGGTGTTGGTGGATACAGCAATAAAATGGTGTTCCCCAAAATTATTTTGAATTTATGAACATTGGAGCAGGCAGAATCTGGAGTAGCTGCCCACAGTAACCAATCAGCTTCTCTCTTCAGTTTGTTCAGTTGAGCTTTGAAAATGAAAGGTAGCTGATTCACTGCCATGCACAACCCGCTCCAGATTTTGTCTGCTCCAGTTTTGATAAATTCCCTTCTATGGGGTCTATTAACGAAGCTGCCGAAGGATCTGGCCGTAGCTTCGGCCGATCCTTCGGCTAGCTTTGGCCCCAGGACCCCTTCGGTTCAGTACAACCAAAGGACATATAGGTATGTGGTGCATGTGTTCTTCAAAGACCCTTCTCTGAATAGTAAACAATGTCAGAATCACCACTGGAAATCATTAAAATAATTCTAGGAAATTTAGGGATTTTGCCAATACAGCTAATCTTTAGTACATGTGTCTGGTTAATTGTAGCTTATGCTCGCACAGATCTGTGAAAATAATATGCACTCCAAATTGTATAAAACCATTTAACCTTTAAAATACAGGTAACAAAATGGAATCTCATGGTGTGGTATTTAAATAAATTAAATATCATAGTATGAAAATAACATTTAAATTGTATTGAAATATACACTATATTGCCAAAAGTATTGGGACACCTGACTTTACAAACACATGAACTTTAATGGCAGCCCAGTCTTAGTCCGTGGGGTTCAATTTTGAGTTGGCCCACCCTTTGCCACTATAATAGCTTCAACTTTTCTGGGAAGGAGTCCACAAGGTTTAGGAGTGTGTCTATGGGAATGTTTGACCATTCTTCCAGAAGGCCATTTGTGAGGTCAGGTACTGATGTTGGATGAGAAGGCCTGGCTTGTATTCTCCGCTCTAATCTATCCCAAAGGTGTTCTATCGGGTTGAGGTCAGGACTCTGTGAAGGCCAGTCAAGTTCCTCCACCCCAAACTCGCTCATCCATGTCTTTATGGACCTTGCTTTGTGCACTGTTGTGCAGTCATGTTGGAACAGGAAGGGGCCATCCACAAACTGTTCCCACAAAGTTAGGAGCATGAAATTGTCCAAAATGTCTTGCTATGCTGATGCCTTAAGAGTTCCCTTCACTGGAACTAAGGGGCCAAGCTCAACCCCTAAAAAACAACCCCACACCATAATGCCCCCTCTACCAAACGTTACACTTGGTACAATGCAGTCAGGCAAGTACCGTTCTCCTGGCAACCACCAAACCCAGACATGTCCATCAGATTGCCAGACAGAGAACCGTGATTCATCACTCCAGAGAACACGTCTCCACTTCCCTAGAGTCCAGTAGTGGCGTGCTTTACACCACTGCATCCGACGCTTTGCATTGCGCTTGGTGATGTAAGGCTTGGATGCAGCTGCTCAGCCATGTAAACCCATTCCATGAAGCTCTCTATGCACTTTTGTTGTGCCAATCTGAAGGACACACAAAGTTTGGAGGTCTGTAGCTATTGTCTCTGCAGACAGTTGCTGCCTTCTGCGCACTGTGCGCTTCAGCATGCGCTGACCCGGGTCTGTCCCGTGGAATACCCGTGGAATATTTAGTAGCAAAGAAATTTCACGGATGGACTTATTGCACAAGTGGCAGCCTATCACAATACCACGTCTTAATTCACTGAGTTCCTGAGAGCGACCCATTCTTTCACAAATGTTTGTAGAAGCAGTCTGCATTCCTTGGTGCTTAATTTTATACACCTGTGGCCATGGAGGTGATTGGAACACCTGAATCCAATGATTTAGAGGGGTGTCCCAATACTTTTGCCAATATAGCGCATATTTTCAGGTAAAGGTAAATACGTGTCTCTTCCTCATCCACTTATCTGCAGTTTCCTAAACTTACTTGAACATTGTCTTGATAAAAATATCTTCCACAATTTTAATGATTGGGAATTAGCCAATACTGTCTACTGTCATTTGTTACAGTAAAATACTTTGTTTTCAACAGCGTGAAGCCTAACTATTATTATTTTACCTGCTTTGTATCTCCTTAACAATCAAGAACATAGATCTGACCCACATCTAAGGGCCACTATCAAACGCATGACAGACATTCATCTATCCACATTTAGTAAATCATTTGATTCACTAAGTTAAAATCATTATTTCTTATTTCTTGATTGTTCACAAAGCTGAGTGTTATGTGATTTATGAATGTCTCCTTTATTTGCCCTTTTCAATCAATGTACCCTCTTTTTGTTGCTTCAAACCATAGCACTATCCAGGCTGAAAAATCAGGGTTAATAAGCAAACATACTGTATTTGATTCATAAGGCAAAAGAAATGTGCAAGGTTCAGTTCCCATACCAACCAATCAGAATTCAAAGATTCATTATCTAACAGGAAAGAGATTTATAGTTGCTATAGATGTGTGAACTTTGCATTTTTAGCTTTGCTCTTTGCAGTGCCTCATTGAGTAACCTTGTACAATTACTGATCAAACCGTCTCAAAAAATGGTCAAACCCTTAATAATCTAAAGTGATCCTTACATTCCCTGTACCCATTTATGTACCAAATAAGGGAAATCAACAGCAGATTGTAGAGATACATAACCTCTGGGATAATTATCAGGTTGTCTAAAGAAGTAAAGGGTTAACATAGGTCAGCATATACCAGAAGACATGATTAAATTGGTCACATCACTTGCTTTTACAGCACGGTTTATGGCCAGCCTAAAGATTATGCTGCAACAAAGAGAGAGTTCAAAAGTATAGGGCAAACTACTAGATGGCAACAGATGAATATACTTATTTTAATGATCTTATGCAGAGATTGTTAAATTCAGTCTCTCTCGTTATATATGAGGAGTGTCAGGATTACCCTGTATTCTTATTCTTAATTAGCAGGAGCAAATCTTGGCTAATCTATTCCTCTGGTAATTCAGTGAAGTAGATGATGAGATTGGCTTCATGATTCTGATATTTGCAAGCAGTGAATTAGTAAAGGGTCCTTTGTTCTTTCTACCTGTCATCGCACATGTCCCTTGATATCTGTGAGTGAGAGGGATCCAGTGGGAATCCACTTTTACTGACAGAAAGTACAGAGGAGTTTGGCTGGATTCTCTATCCACTATATTATCATTGCCCACATATATTGGGTCTGGGAAGGAAGAGAATAGAGACCAGGGTTCAGTAATTCTTTAGAAGCATTAATGATTTCCCTAATGATGTCTGCAAAAGCCACCATGATCAGGTGGTAGCTCAAAAGCACATGATTCTGAAATGTTTCTTAAATATGAACTGCTCATGTTTCCCTAGATCAAACAATTTGATTTAAATCTGTACTGGCAAATGGTTGCTGTGAGCAGCACAGACAGTTCTTATTTAAGACACTTTTTTTTTTTTAATTAAGTTTCAAATGCTTTCCTTGTGCGGTTGACAAGTTACTCAAATTGCTGTTCTGGTCAGGTGACTCCTTTTATGTTCTTACCTGACTTAGAAGGTTGACAAAATATGGTTGCTATAAGCAAATATATTTTATGAACAGGACTACATGTTTCTTTAAAAGCTAATAACTCTGGGTTTGCCCCTGACCTTAGCACTCTCCCACGCAGGAATGCACAGTTGAGACATTGGAAAATACAAGGATTGCAGCATCAATACTGAGTCTGTACAGCCCACATTAATTTTAGTGGCACACACCACAAGGGGTGCGTGTTGGTGCTGCTTTTGGATAGAGTTATGGAAGAGTGGTTATGGGACCTTGTCGCCAGGGGCCCTGGTTCACATCTTACATTGGTGCCCATAGTGTGATGCTACTGATTTTGGCCTATATCCAGGAGTGTGATTTCCAGATCTGAGTTGGGACAACATTAGCCTAAAGCACCGTATAGTTTGTTGGGCTATCCAAATGCATAAAATAAATTATCCTGCCCTGTCTGCAGCAGCTCCGTGTTCTGTATTGCTTCTTTTCTTTCTGACCTCTCATACAGCCCTCTAGGGAATTATTTTCTTCCACCATTTGTTCATGTCCGTTTGTACTAATTATCATTTTTAAACATTAATACATAATTGAGATTTTAGATTTACAAATGTGTTTAAAGGAATAAAAAGCCATGCTGTGTTTGTATCTCCTTTCATATATGTGTATTCATTATTTGAGCAACATGATATAGAAAGGATCAATGTTTGTTTCAGTGAAAAAGCATATTCGGAGACACATCCTGCCTTGCTCTAGGATTATATCCTTTAATAATTAAACCACAGCTTGCTAAATATAGAAGAGGTGGAATTACACATGCACTTGAGAATTCTTTCAATTTAATATTATCTTTGTACATATTTGTAGCCCTTGAAAATGTAATAATATGAAGTAAATAACCTATTATTCAAAAAAAATAAGGGAGATGGAAAGCTAAAGAAAGCCACTCTGTCAAATGATATGATTAGTAGACACTCAGGTTTAATCCGGTCTATTTCTGATTTTTTTTCAAGCTTCAGATGGAATGGAAAATCCATTCTAATGAATATAGCACATTAGAATAAAAGTACCCATGTCTTTTATTTATAATCTTAAAGGAGAGCTATAGGGTTAAGGCTTTTCCCCATAGTTCTCCTTAGGGTAACAGGAGGACACAAACTAGCGTCCTCCCGTCACCCTAGGCTCAGTATACCGCGAGCTGTAGCTTGCGGTATACTGAGACGCTGCAGTATACCGCAACCTGCTGCTCGTGGTATACTTAGACGCCGCAGCGGAAGCGGATCCCGACAATTGTGCCGTGATCCACCCAGCTGCGTGACTGACAGCTGGCTCTGCCTTTCTAGTGCAGTCAGTGCTGGCAGATCGGAGCAGAGAGGGGGGAATCCAGCCCCTTGCCTGTCACGGCAGTGAGCCGTGACAGGATCGAGAGGTGAGCGAACGCCGATATGTGTTCGCTCACCTCCCGATCTACTGAGCCGACCTGTGACAGTCTCATTGTAACAGGTCGGCTAGAACTATGAGGTGAGTGAAAAGCACTCACCTCATAGTTCACCTTTAAACTGCCCATACACTGCTGGAATTTTAGCGGATTTACATGAATTGGCGGAAATTCTAAAAGTGGGTGACCCTGCCGGCTTGACTGAAGTTGATCATTCAATTGACTATTGTTGAAGGAGATCAGCTGAAAATTATTGGTCCAACAGTGACTGCAACCAATCATTTGCAGTCACAGTTAAGGTATTCTCACAGAGGCGGGTTCCAGCTGTCAGACTACAATAGCCCATGGGGGGAGGAGGAAGGGGGGGAATTCCTCCATTCATGCTATTAAGAAAATCTAATTAATGAAGACATCTATTAGTATATTGCCAGCTTTGATGTTGTAACATAAGTGAGTAAGGGAGGTGGACAAGGCTGTTTCCAACATTAAAGAAGGTTTTAATATGTTATGACAGTTTCATATTAAGGCCTTTTCTAGTACTGTGTGCCTTCATAGTATTTGTCTTGAACCACAGTAGCATGAGCCAGTATAAAGCGCTGCACAAACTGTTGGTGCTATATAAATCGTGTCTAATAATAATAATAATCTATGGAAAAATTAGGCAGATAAGGTTCAACTGTAACTCAATGTCTCACTATAAATGAATATTACTGTATGTAAAACTCTTCCATCACCTCAGCCATATTCCATATTTAGGAGAACTAAATGTTACCTTGTTGTTAGGGCTAGTTCACACCAGATGCAGTCCGTTCAGTTTGGCAGCTGCATCAAAATCGCATCACAATGCTTTTCAATGGGATTTCTGGTGCTCTGTTCACACCAGTGCAGTCCGTTCCGGTGCAGTCGGAGAAAATACTGCTTGTCTCATTTTAGCTGCACCTGATCACAATGGATCACATCAAAACGCATACATGCATGCAAACGCACTGGAACACAGTGGACTACACATGAAAGCCCATTTTAAAGTAAAAAAAATCATAAAATTCGCAGGTTAAAACGTGACAAAACGCATCACACTTCAGCTGCGCAGATGCACGCAGTTATGGTGTTAACTAGCCCTTAAGGATTTCTTATAGTCCATTGATCCTGTGTTGTGAGTGTCCTCTTGATAGACACTCCATGCAATTCATTTTGCTGTAAGATAGCAAACATTTGTTAATCATGTGCTCTCTTATGTATACCATTATCATCTAACCTGAACTTTTTTTTTACTTTCAAGTAAGAAGTGATGTTTTGCATAGCATCACACTAAAAAATTAAATGTGATTGAGCAGACATTTGGTAATGAGTGTTTATAGTTATGAACACCTTGCTGAAGAAATAGCTTGCTCCGAGCACTTTTCCAGTTTATAATAGTATATATTTATTTAGCAGCTTAATATTTTAATTAAACACATAGTTGTAATTGTGAGCCATCATGTATACTTTTAGAAATAATTTAGAGCTGACATTACACATTTACATTATCTATTCCAGAACTTTTTATCTGAAAAATGGCCACACTTGTGTAAAGACATAATTTAATTTCTGTTTTCTTCCCTAGTCCTTTGTACAATCATCGGTCAGATGTGTTCATCTTTTATGTATGAACAAGGAGTAAGATTGCCCTCTTGCCCTTTGAGGTTTCTTCTGTCTCACAAAAGCTAAAAGCAGAGCAAGAGAACTGAGCTCTGCTGTGAATGAGTAAAACTCTGAGTCACTAATTACATATTCATAGACCTACAAAGTATAGTATTTGTCTTTAAAAGGGATAAAAAATAGACCTTGTTTAAGGATAATGGGGAGAGCCAACCAAATGTTTTCTTTATGTCCCTTTACCTAACTGTAAATCCATTGGTGTATATAGCACAGCCTCCCCCATATATTTCAACCTGCATACAGCTGCTTCAGACTTAAAGGGCTTGTTCACACGATTTTCTGGTCCAGATCTGGAGATGCGGTGCTATGCATGCAGTGTGTTTTTGACGCGTTTTTGATGTGTTCCAGTTGTTGTTTTTTTGGTTGGAGTGGGGCTGTCAGTATATGAGCTGCAGTGCTGTGCGTTTTCGGCACGTTTTCGTTGCGTTTTTGACGCGTTCATGCATTTCCGGATCGTTTCCCGACCGGACAAAATGTGACATGCAGTATTTTTTCTGTCCGAAACGGAATGGACTGCGCTTGTGAGAACTATAGTCCATAAAACACATAGGGATATATTGAGATGCATTTTGGGTGCATGAGCGCACGGATCTGGTCCGGACAGAATCCGGACGTCATGTGAACAAGCCCTTAGACTCTCATTAGTGATGCAATGGTTGTATAGTTATCCACAGTGGGATAAGAGAAATATTTTGCATAGTTTGATTCACTGTCCTAAAAAGAGGATTAAACCCCTTGTTTTGAAAGCAGTGATATGCATACCTCCCAACTTTCTGAGATGGGAAAGAGGAACCCCTATTAGCAAAAAGTATGTAGGCAAAGGACATGCCCCTGCCACACCCCCATTACATAGATTGGGAAGAATCAATACAAAAAATAATTGGGAAAACCTATAAGTGCTTTTTTACCACTACTTTTCCCTTATACTAGTTTTTGAAAATAGAAAATGCAATAGGTTATAACACTTTTGACGATTAAATAGTAAATTTGTATAGTTGTCTAAACATTAGGTCACTGAGGAGACAGAATGATTTTGTCCTAAAAGAGGGACAAACCCTCCAAATCAAGGACAATTGGGGGCTATGGATATGTAAACACCTTCTGTTATCAGAAGACATGATGTATTTCACAGTGAATTAGAAAAAGGGAGCTTTTTGGTTCATTTTGGCCTATCTCACTCTAAACTGAGTATCTGTTACAGATCATAGTACTGTGCTTTTCTGTAGTCACTGGAAAGTTGGAATAAAGAATGACAATTTACATAGATGCCTAACCAGCAAGAGGTGCATTTAATAGCAAAAGCAGAAAGCCATAATTCTTAGCTATTTGCTATTTGATTATTTCAGAGTAGACCTAAACGTTTACTGGGTGACATACCTTTGCTTTATGTACTCTATATCATAAACACTTGCATGTGCTTTTTTTTTTTTTTTTTTTTACAACGTACTGTTTCAGGCTGTTTATCCTTTACTCCCATCATTTTTTAGCATTTCAAGTATTTTATCCTTTACTCCCAGTGCATACCTTTCTCCTCCAGCCCCTTTAAGCCACGTCCAGCCTCCATATATTAAATCTAGCATCGACTGCACATTGTTACTCTGGAGTTGTATCCTGATATTAAGAAGTCACTATGTTTTTGCCTGATGAAGGGACCGAAATGTAAGGTTCCGAAATGTTGCTTCCACATGTGATACCATGTGTGTCTGATGTCAAATAAAGAAGTATTGATGCATTGGGCCTTGATATGCAGGTCTTTGCAGGACAATGCAGACAGTTGTCATGGCCTTCATGGCAGGGTCACCAGTGCCTGAACAAGGACCTTCATGGCAGGGTCACCAGGAATTCTTTTAATGAAATCTGCATATTTAAAACATCTTCTGAAATTACAATATCATGTTAGTTTATTTGAGATTTTGGTTACTGGGTTTAGATCCACCTTAATGTTCATCTTGTGTGTGCTTATTAGTGGGATAGAAACCTACATCTCATATAAAATAATAAAGTAAAATCAAGAATTTGCCAAGGCCATCGTAAAATGTCTTATGCAGCTTACCATTTGCGGTAGCAGTGTTACTATGTTGCGCAAGTTCTCTAACTTGAAGATTGAACATTCATGAATATATTCTCTGAAGTGTAATCACCCTTTCAAAAACATGCCTGACATGTGACCAAATCATGAGTTCCCCAGAAACCTTTTGCCTCTCCAGTACATGAAACATTATTCTCAGAACTAATGAAAGGAGTCTAAAACATGTCAATCAGTGCTACCTTTTATTTTCACAATTTAATTAGCAGTGTAGGCAATTCTACTGTTAAGATGATCTAAGGTTTCAGCAGGGTGATGGGAATTTCATAGGATAATTTCACTTATTTATTTCACATGTAAATACACACATGTGCCGTGGCTTCTATTGTAATATGACATTTATAGTATAGCTTCAAAGTGTGTAACTTATTTAGAGAATGTGACAAAAGCCAACGCCTGGCCAAAATCACATTCCATGTAATCTGTCGAGTTTCAGAAAATAAAGAACTAGTTTTTGTGCTGCCTGTAGAAGCAGCTGGAAGAATGTTTTGACTTGCTAATGTGCATTACTATCTAAATCTCCAATTACAGTTCCTACTGCATTTTGTAACTGAGACCTCTGTAGCTGGGACATTCAGGTCTTCAATAACAACATATGCAACAGAAAACATCGCTTTAGTAAGGCTTTGGAAACATGGGGGTGACAGTATAACGTTATGGCAGCGCCAAATTCATATCAGCTGTACGCTATGGCTCTTAATGGACTTTTCAAACAAGGAAAATGTTTGCTCATGCACAAATAATAATTAATGTGGCCATCTGGACTGCAGCATATAAACTTCAATAATATAGTGATATTAGCACAGAAAAGATGGATGAACTGTTATATTGCCTCTACCTGGGCATGATGCCATATGAATATAAATATATATCATGACCTGTGCTTTGTTTCCATAGTCTCCAATATCTCCATGGTGTTTTTAGTATGGCCTACATAGGGGAGAGATAAATGCTACAATATTGTCAGAGGGATATCTGAAATCCCAATTGTGGTTTACAAAAATATTTACACATAAAGGGAGCATTGAAATAAGTGTTGAATATCTTAAGCTGACCATACACTTGGGTTGAATGAGAAAAAAAACACTTGATTAACCCTTCCAAACTAAAGAACAAGGATGGAAGAATCTTCTCTGCCAGGCTATGATATTTTAAAAGCCAGTGCCCGCAAAACATTCAGA
This sequence comes from Nanorana parkeri, assembly GCF_000935625.1. Classification (NCBI taxonomy): domain Eukaryota; kingdom Metazoa; phylum Chordata; class Amphibia; order Anura; family Dicroglossidae; genus Nanorana; species Nanorana parkeri. The sequence continues at coordinate 2,146,170 of NW_017306323.1, forward strand.
ATACCCAAGCAGTAACTGTAGCTGATTGACTGCAGTCACTGGTTTAACAGGGATCAAAATTTCCACTCGCCTACTCACATTTGGTGAGCAGAAATAAAGTGAGGGTGAGTGGAAATTGGGGCCTCAAAGTACCGGCCCGTGGGCTGACTCTGGCCCACAAACTGGTACTACGTGGCCTGCAGCCAGCTGAAAAGTCAGGCATGTGGTCATGGACCTGACTTGTGGGAGCAGCTACATGCAGATCTCAGAGCTGGTCCTGTTACTGCCGGCATTCAGATCCTTTCGGCCAGCGTTCTGACAGTTCTGAGCTCCGGCTGAAAGGATGGATTACTTAGGTCTGCACCAGACCTTACTTATCACCACTGGATCACCAGGGATCTTTGATAAGGGTCTTGTATGTATTTTGGGGGTCCTCATGCCATTTATTTTTAAAACATCGCAGCAGGGAAATTTAATTTAGCAGCAAATGTTTTTATTTCTAAAACTTTACTTTTGCTGTAATATGACATTACCCTGTGTGACATTAGGGGTCTGGAACGAGATCCTGTAACACCCCCTACGTGCTAGCAATAAAGTTAGTTAGTGTTTAAAAAAATTAGAAAATGAAAGTAACATATAAAAAATGCAAAACATTTTTTTAAAAGTACCCCCCCCCACCCCACATGCACGCACATACATACACAAGCATGCATCAGTGCGCCTACGTTCAAAAATAAAAATTGTGCTACACATGTTACATATCGCCATGAACGTCAGAGTGAGAGCAATAATTCTAGAGCAATAATCACTGTTAGCACTAAACTGATGAGCGGTGAAAGCTTTTAAATGGTCCCCTATGAAAAATTTGGGATATTGACATTTTTTGCGTCTTCACAGATGAACGCAATTTTAAGGTTTGACATGTTTGGTATCTTTTTACTCAAAGTGACCCCATCTTTTATATTTTACCAAAAACTGGGTATTATATTCTGTTTCTTTGCACTGAATTTTATTTTGGTGTATTTTATCCTAAAAATACTGGTTTGATAAACATTTGCGCAAATACTGTGCAACATAAAAAATTGAAACTTGCATTTTTTTATTCTACAAGGCCTCAGCCTTCAGAAAATATATCATTGTTTGGGGGCTTGAAGCTGTTTTCTAGCCAAAAATTCAGATTTTATCATGTGGATGCGAATAGTAAGACATTGTTCCGGACAGCATGTGGTCATAGAAAAAAATCCTCTCAGGGTGATCTGTGTACATTGCAAGTTTCCTACCTGCTTCTGTTCTGAAGAAAAAGCTGTTTGTTGCAGCATGTCCTTTCCAAACTGATTCCCTAATGGGAGGGTCTGTGTGCATTTTAATAATCTGGTGGATCTTCTATATTCTGTTGGGGAAAGGTGCAGTTTCTGCATCTCATTAGTAGTAATTAACCCTTAGGGAGTATTTCCCCAAAAATGACATTCCTATTGCAAGGGAAGCCAAAAATTATACTTGTATATTAGTGCAGACTTCTGGGAAAATCAGTCAGCCAATCACAGAAGCTGTCACAGACTTACCCGGCGTGTCCCCTCGTTCCAGCGACGTGTCGTCTCGTGTGTGATGTCACGCCGACTCCTCCTACGGGGCGCGGCTAACAGGGTAAAGGGTCAGCGGGCTCGTCACTCGGCGTTCTCTCGTTGTGGAGAGTCGAGTGACGATCAGAGAACCTCCACGCTGTCTTACCTATCCCTCTGAAATGAGACACCCGCAGCCTATCCGGAGTACAACCCCGCTGTGAGCTTATCACTGTACTGAGCACCCAAACCGCAAGTATCCTGGGACTTGTTCCAACTCTAGTAGACGCTGCTACTCACACAGTGCTTGCTTATTATCTGCTTAGCTGCTGCTATCCCACACGCACACCCACTGAACCACTCCACTTGTACCGGAATACCGCATATTCAGATTGCATCTACTTGCTAGGGTTAGCTGGACTGATACTGGCTATTGCTACTGTGGGGACGCATGTGGGGTTGTCATTCTGCTTTACCTGTTGCTTGCTGATAACTCTGTGGGAGTCTACAGGAGCTTTCCTCCAACTGCTTATTGCTGATTGCTATATTGCTGACATACATGCATGGATGTGCATCTCATTTCTTGCTGTTGATTTAACCTGCCTAGTTCATATTCACTGAGTCAGCCCGTGTGCCATGTCCACATTTGCTCTGCTTGTTACCTACTAACTCATTGCTTCTCCCACTGTCGAGCTCCCCAATTACACCGGGTCTACTGGTACCTCAGTAATACCGCTTGCCACCTAGGAGGGTGGAGTAGGGTGCACTATCCCCAAATCCCAACATCATACCCCTCTGTATAGTTTAACAGGAAGCACATGATGAGTGTGGTCTCCCTCTAGCAGTTACTGTAACTGGGAGTCGCTCACTGAAACTTCCTCAACTACTCGAATCCCCATCTGTTCCGCAGCTGTGATCCAGCTAGACATTTATCACATGTCCACCCCTGACAGAAGCAGGAAGTGACATTTCTGGGGGCATTCCATACACCAACCACCTCCAGGTCACCTTATTGCATTGAATTTCTTAAACAAATGTAGAACATTACAGCAGCTACAGTTTTATAGAAAATTTTATTTTGAATAACATTAAATGGTTTGTGGGACAATTTATATATACTATATCAATTTTTTTTATATTTTTAAATTTTTATATTTTTAAGCCTTATTAAAAGATCTGTTTCCTGCTAAATGGTATTTTTTACAATTTTTGTTTTTGCATTGGCAAATGTCCCCCACATCAGTGCCCACCTCCCCATGCCCTTTGTTTGTCAATCCCTTGCCTATTAGTCTTAAAAACAGAAAATAACGATGTTCAAGTTTCTCCTCCAATTGACTTCTGTGAAGTTTATATTAACATTCGCAATTTGTGCATTTTTTGACATGTTTGCAAATTTGCCCATCAGTATTCTTGCTATGTGTGTCTGCTCTCACTGTATGTGTGTCAATTATCACTGTGTTAATCCATTCTCAATGCGGGTGTCTTCTCTCACAGCATATGCCTGCCCCTATTGTGTGTATGTTGTCTCTGGCTATGTGACATACACACAGCCAGGGATATATCCTGGTAGGGGTAGCCCACAATGTTTATTTCTTGCAATTCAAGAGCCTTTGAAATACAGTGAGTGTGGAGTATGGGGGTGGAAAATAGACACACAGGAGGAAAATAAAACATTTCTAAGGGTTAGTCTAAAGGTGCCCATACACTTGCCGATTATCGTACGATCGCGGGATTTCCCGCGATTATCGTACGATAGTCGTCAAGTGTATGGAAGGCGTGCGACCATTTCTGCTTCGAGTAGGTTCGAAAAGCCGCCGAGAATCGTACGATTGTCAGTGGTTTAGTTGCATTCTCGGGAGACAAATGCCGCACGGGCCGGTGTGCGCAAGCGCACACTGCCTGTGCGGCATTGGAGTCATCGGAAGCCCACCCCCCAGCGGGGCGGGCTTTCGATGATCGCAAGTACGATCTGCCTGTCCAAGATGGGCAGATCGGACGAGCTTTTAATTACTTTACAACCATTGCACGATGAAAGTCGTTCGATGGTTGTAAAGTGTATGGCCAGCTTTACACTAGGGAGAAGATCAGAAAGAGGTGCGGCATTAGCCATATGGTGTCAAACTGATGTCTGTAGGATCCATTCAGTACTAGAAATGGATAGCAAACAGGTGGCTACTTCTGCTAAGGAGAGGGAAGTGAAGAGCAATCAGGGAGAAAGAACATATTTATATTATTTAGCATAGTAAGGCAGAATGGATGCAAGGAGACTCCTGTGCTTGACAGGATACAGGGAGTTTGCGTCTATTTTTATATTATACATGATAACCATTTTTAAAAGCTCTATTTCAAGAGCTTACATGAAAAGAATAGATTTCTGTTCAGGTGAATCCTAATTAATAATTTTATACATTTTCTTCAGTCTGAAATGTCTGTTAATGCAAGAATAGGGTGCATTTAACTGCACAGAAAATGTGAATACAATATTATATTAATCAATGCTTGTATACTTATGGAAGTAGTATGTGTTTATTATAAATTGCATTGTGTTGCAATGTATATTTTACATTTGCCAACCTTTAAAAACATCTGTTATTCCTGACCATTCCTGACACCCACCTTCCTCTTTTCCTAGTATTTCTTTCCATCACCTTTTCAGGGTCAGGCTCCTTAAGATGCAGGTGGTTTACAGTAATACCAAAGCGATTAATCAGAGCTCCCCTCTTCATGTATTATGTGGTGATCACAGTGCAGAAGGTGAAAGTAGCTGTAAAAATAGGGCTCCATTCCCTAGTATTTCTATTTTCATCCTCATTGCCTCCCATACATGAATGCAAGAGAAAGTCAGTGATATGACAGATATTCACTGGCATGTCACAGCATGCCACCTGCATTTTAAGGTGCTTTATTAAGATAGGCAGCAAACAAAAGAATAGGAGCGAGAGAAGGATATTTGGTTACATTTAAAGCTTGGGAAAATAGTAAGTTTCTTTAATAGCACTATTAGGCATTCATACTTGTCCTTCCCCTGACACCCTGATCTGCCAACCGGGAAATGGTCAAAAATTCTGAACTTCTACATATAGGGAAACTTTTAATACTGCTTCCTAATTGGGGTGCTCTTTGCTTGAGTGACCAACCACTACATCCAAGCATTGTTATATGTAAAAGGAGTAAGCAAGTATACCTCTGAACATGTTTAGAATTTGTAAAAGCTGAAGCTTACAGTACAAACTCATTTTTGGGGGGCTGAAGCAGTGGGTCAGGCTGAAGCATCGAAGGCAAAAAATAGTTCTGTAGTTCCTCTTTAGCCACCTTCTCAATGGTGGGTGCAGGCTCCTTAACTCCCCTTTCCACAATCCTTTGGTCCCCAGTATTCTCATAGGCCTCCTGGAGCTCCTGAACACTCCCAGGGAATATAGGCTTCTCAGATTTCTGCCCTCAGAAGTCACAAGAGACTGATGAGAAAAAAAGGTCTGGTTGTCTGGTCCTCCACTGTTTTATCCAGTGTGTGGGCAACCAAGGTGAGTTTCTGGAGAACACAGTCACTGCAGAGAGCATTGTGCATACTGTATACAGAGTACTGAGCCTTAAGTGGGGTGGTCCCATACCTACAGCCATTCACTTGTGTGTCCATACCAGAGACTCTTCCTGTCCAGAGATCCCATCAGCCATCCACCTGGAATGATTGTGAAATAGGTGCTGCCCCAAGGAGAATACAAGCAGCCATTTGTACTTTACTGTTTGGCTTTTTGACTTTGTGATTCCTCTCTATACTCTCTTCTTATGGACTTTCTCTGAGACTGTCTATAGTGTCATAACTGAGTATTTAGAGTCTTTGCTCTTAGGAGCTCCTGATTGCATAGATACATATTCTGTTTACCATGGTTCTATACTGACAAACTACTAAACAAGATGGAGTGCAAGATGCATAGACCCTGGCCAATAGAAAAACAAGAAAAAGTGCCACAGCGTTAGTTTTTGCACATGCCCACCTTAGCCATTTCACATCTCTGTAAAAAATATGACATAGAATTAAAACCCAATGCAATGCTTAAAAACACATTTCAAAATAATAATTAAAAAAACCCTCAATCTACTATCTCCACATATAGTCTGCTAATGTTCTCTTATAATGTTCAAGCATCTTTTTAACCATATGTTGTGTGAACAACACAGACATGAAAACAGTTTTAAAACTCCTATACAGTAAGCATAGTATGGTGAAGGTCATCCAAGGTGGCAATAAAAAAAACAATTCAACAGCAAAGCATATCTGGGCAGCTTATACTCCTGTGAGGAGTATTGCTCAATCTTGCTCAAACTCCTTACTTGTAAACATGTTTTACTGTTTCCTAGGTTTTGAACAATTAGTGGAATTCAAGCAGAAAAAGTTTTCTCTAATTTTGGATAGAGACGAGGGCTAGGACCTCTCTTAGTTGTTTATTCATGTCTGCATGTTTGATGGGGAAATTTGCTCTCACTAAAGACAGTGGGTGAAACTGTAAACTTTTATATTGTACTTCCCTTTCTCTTCTGGTGACTACGGTCACCAATGGGAGAGCAAGTTAAAATGAATATCACAAACAGGGATACACAGAATTAAAAACCCAACAGACATTCTAACCCTTTTCCACTCAATCAAAAACCAAAACATAATGTAGCTGAATCCCTGGAAAAGGGTATGCACAAGAGTGTTGATACAAATTCAATTATTGCTTTTCTTTCTAAATTCAATTTTTTTTTATATTTTGCATCTACATCTATATTGTATTGTCCTACTCTGTGGAAGGTCCGCGTACAAAATGCATAAATAGATCTTTCCTCCTTCCTACACACTGCAAGTGTGTCTGTGTAACATGTGCTCTTCCCTTTTTCATATGCTTCTGTTACATGTTATACACTAAAACCATTAAAGAGGCATTTGATTGTCATTTCATGAACCAAGCTACTTTAGTGAAACCTGTTAAAAGAAAAATATTTGGGCTGCCATTCCTGATATCCTTCTGAAAATACTAGTTACCTGGTTGGCTCTGTCTTCCATACTTTTTATGTCATTGACTTGGACCAAACATGTAGATCAGAGACAAGTTAGAAGTACTTATTTACATTCATATTCCATCCAAATTGCCCAAAGTATTGAAGCCAAAAAGTCGAAAGACAGACAGGCAAGTAACATTTTCAGGAGATAAATCACCAATGGAAGCCTCTATGGTTTTCCCATGATATCTTTCTTTAAAAAAAAAAACAACCTGATAGGGCATGTATTTACTTTAGTATATGGCAAATCTCTTAATACATTAGGGAACCAAAGGTAATTAGTGTGCTTATGTTTCCCACTTGTAAAAATAGCTTTTGGATAATTTGCAGCAAATTGACAGTTGTTTACACCTAACTGAGGAAAACGTGTGTTTGTTGATGAAAATGTTTACTAAATTGTGTATTTATAAGACAATAATTAAGGGTGTGTGTTTTATTCAAGAGATTGTGTGTCCACTTCACACAACAATCAAAATTTAGCGGTGCTGTCTTTCCTGCAAGTTCTCTCATTCACACCTTTGTGTTTTGGTGCATTTTTTTTGTCTGATGGTTTTCCAACTAAAATCAATAGAAACACATAAAAATGCATGTCACCACACATTGCCATTATTTTTAACATGCATTTTAAGGCACTTTACATTTCACACCAATGCACATTATAATTTCAACATGTGTCTTTGTACATTGATAAGCATCATAATGTGTGTTGACATGCATTTTAACACATTTTGAAATGCTTTTTGATGGGTTTCTATTTATTCAAAAACACATCAGGCATCAAACACACCAAAGCCATACTTGTGTATCATCCACACTGTCTCTTCTCTGTTCTCTTGTGTCAATCTAGCTAGACTACATATTCTAAAAATAAGAGAATTACTTCAAATTATGCATTGCAACAGTGCAATGTATTAGTTTGTTGCAGTGCTCTCTATTAAAGCAGCCCCTTCATTTTTGTATTTCAATGTTTTTATTAGTTTTCCATTATTATAAATGGAAAACTTCATTTGTAAGGGGCTGACAGCGAACCTTAACGCCCCAGAAATTCAGGCATGCATCTTTTTTTGAAAACAGTGGCATACAAATAGCTATAGCAGCCCATGTGGCTGCTAGGGGGCCTGGGGAGAAGATGACCCTGTTAGGGGGGCTGTTTAGAAAAACTAAACTGAGTTTAGTCTTAGGTCTGAAATCAGACCTAAGGATCGTCTACTCACAGATCCCCTCTGTGCAGACCTAAGAAGCATTTGCTTATCTACTGTAGCAGTGTAGATTTGTTGCCCACTGAATGTCTGCTACAGACTAAAAAGAACCATGTGTACTTAATGCAGTCACAAATCTCAGAGTGTTGCTTCTGCTAAAACCTTATAGGAGGCCTGAGGTTTGAGGTTCCACAAAAAATGTTAATGAAGCTAGAGTTTAAAGATGATTGTATCAGGGTTGAAGAGTAAGTGTGTGCTAGAGCATTAATCATGTTATTATATTATAAATATAATTATGGTTATTATTATTAGTGCTACTATAACCTTAACCCCCAGCACTGCTCTCTAGTAGTGGACTGTCTATACTAACAGCTCCCTTGATGCCTGTCCTGGATCCATACTTCGGGGGTGATTTACTAACCTAAACACACGCACGCACCAAGTGCGTGTGATTTTCACACAGCAAAACGTATTTATCAACCAAAAAGTATCTAAAAGCATATTTCCACTAATGCCATATATGGAAAAATCATGCACATGATGCATATATAATGCTGCTTCACAGTTTAGACAAAAATGGTTAGCTCATGCATTTACATTCCTGCATTCATCAACGCAAGCAACACAACATAGAGCTAATTTACACAACATCACCTTGCAATTCATGCAAGGCTTTGCACAACACACCTGCTGGGTGTGTACACACTACAAAGGTGTTTATATTCCACCCATCGATCATGCTGGGAGGGAACACACTACAGAGGTGTATACATGTTCGTGGTGTGTTTATAAGGTTAGTAAATCAACCCCTTCATGTTAAGATCAATGACACATATTGACCCGGGCTGACACTGCCAGCCACTACAGAAAGAGTTAGCCAGAGGACCCCAAAGTTATGTTGTGGGGCCCCATGATTTGTAGTTAAGCCCCTGATATTAAATATTGAATCTGATATTGTAACTTCACTTGAGAGCAACTTCCTCTATTCAAAGAAAACAGATAAAGGAGGGTTAAGTGTTATAAGGATCAGTTGGTACTTTAATGGTAATTAAATTATACTACATTTTATTATAATGTAGCCTGTATAGGGCAAATTATGGGGCATTATTATTATTATTATTTTTTAGCAAACAGTACATTTTCAAACAAAAAGCAGACATGGAAAATAACTTTTACTTAAAGGGGTTCTAAACCCTCCGGTTTTTTTTTTCCTTTTATCTACTGCTAGCATGCAGTAGATATAGGCAAGAAGTGTAAAAAACAAAAACAAAAAAAAACCCGCTTGAAATCATTTTAAACTTACCTCGTTATCGCTGCTCGCTCCCGCGCCGAGAATCAGGAACTGCTCGTATGGCCGCAAAGGATCTTGGGGCGGGCGCATGCGCAGTTCCGATTCTCGGCCGGGAGACGAGCAGAGACGCAAGGTAAGGCTATGGACGCGTGCACCCGCATGCAGACACCGCTGTATCAGAGGGACAGAGCAGTCAGCGCTGGATCGGAGTGACGTCACACCGCTGGAGGGGCACATGAAAACATGGGGAAAGAAGAGGAAGACCAGAATAAGAGACATCATTTAAGGTAAGTGATAACATTTACATGGGGAGGAGGGAAACAATTGTTTGCCTTTTAATATCACTTTAAATTAGTTCAAAACGTTAATTATAATTTCATATTTGATATAGATCTATATGTATATATTATCCCTTGCTATTTTATAATTGTTATCTATTTATATTGTACGTGGTGTATCTAGAGATGCAGGGATTAATTAATCGGTCTGTGTTTCACATACTGTGGTTGAGTCATGGGAGTTATCGATTATTGTTCTATTTAAGATTTGTAGTACTTGTTTTTTAGTGCTATGATTAAGGCCCATGTATAGGGCTGAAATGCGTTAGCTTTTTTGTTTGCTGTTTTTCATGCACCTCTTCCTCTTCATGTGCCGGTTTTCTAAAATGCAGTTCAAAATGTTGCTTGGCTTGTGATTTCTTTCTTTTAGCTGAACATACTATAACTACAATGGACAATGTACCATGGCTGGGGTATAGAAGTCAAATTAAGCTAAAGTAATTCAATAAAAATAGCTTTAAATAAATCCAGTGCAATAAAAAAAATGCATTATACAGTACCTGATTATATCCAACTCATTACATCAGTTGTAAAATGGAATATCCTTATTAAACCACATGTTGTTTGCACAGTGGGAACACCAACATTTTCCACTATAGCTGATAAAAAGTAATATCTCTGAGGAAGTGACCAGAAAATGTTATGGGTGACATTGCTGCTGTCAGCACAATTCCCACTACCTAAGGCTTGTGTTTGTTGACAGCAGATCAGCATCTCTGTATGTAGCTGTTGCTTGGGGGCTGTTAGAGTACAATTTATTTGATTGTTTGACAAGTGGGATCCATCACAAAATCTGAGCTGGGGTTTCACTTATGTATATGACATTGTACTATGGAATAGTAAATATCCCAAACGGAATTAGAAATTGTTTATTTGATCACTGATAGACTTAATATTAATACAGTGGGATATATTTTAGAATAAAACAAGTTATTTACTTTGATTTAATTATCAGTCCACCTTTATATGAACTGGTTAATATTTTTTTGGGCGCTATGCGTGCAAGATTTCTGTTGGGACCTCAGAGTAAATCATGAGGGTTCCCAGAGTGTTTAAATAATGTTCAATATAGTTAGTAGTCTAAAAATTAATTTGATAGGATAAAAAAATTATGCCACCTCCCAAGCCTTCCTATTGGTCCTTTAAAGTGGTGGGAAATTAGAAAAATCAATATTTACATATACTTTTAGTGGGGGTAAGGGGTGGGCATACATTTTTCTGCCAATTTATTTACAATTTAATATGAATGACTAAAAGGGACATAGACATAGCAGATGAGATGTAATGTCTCCCCAGATGCACAGCAGTGCCACCCCACCCTAGTAGACACTGCATACAAACAGACCTTATTATAGAACAGGTGTCGGGGAGTAATGAAAATTTCCCTTTCCATCCTTATATTATTTGACCTAGCAAATGACGCAGTAAGGCAGAAAGAAGGGGAAGTTTGCCATTACTCCTGACTGGCAGTACTGCGAGGGAGCATGGAGCTAGCTTCCCGGCCAATCATGAAGCCGGGCGGGCGGCAGGTCAAAACCCGGCTTTTTGATAGGCTAGGAAGCCGGCTTCACTTGTTGCTAGGCAGCCTGGCTTCATTTCTCCAGTGCAGAGGCTGGCCTATGAGAACTCCTGTTGTTTTCAGATCTACAAGATAAGATGCAATGTATTTTTGAGCTGTTTGGACAGAGTGACATGACTGTGTATGTTTGTGACAACGATGTAAACTTTTAAATAGAAGTGTCATTGGTGCAGTGGAGTTATTTAATTCTATCAAATTTTGTGATATTCATTAAGCATAAGGAGATTTTGACCAAAATTAATAAAAGTAATGATGTTTTAATTTTTGGATTGATTAGTCTTGAACTGAATTTTTCTGGAGTATTATTCTTTTTAAGGCACAGTTTTTTGTTTGAGGGGCAATAATTCAGTTACTGACCAAGAATTTGTAGCTGATAGACAGGAATGCTACATTTTTACACAACACATATCAAAGCGGTGTTATGCTATAAATAGGACATACTGTATAGAATATAAATGTTTTCTATTTGTACTTGTGTTAAGCCTGCATTGGACATGTTGTGAATAAGCCCAATTAACAAAATAAACCCCCTTCATTCAATTCTTTGTACAACACGTTGCAACATGCTGCCGTGTGTTGTAACGTGTTGTTGTGCGTTGTGTTACAGACATGCTGCATTTTTATGCACAACACATCAACTCACTTGTAGAATATGAACAAAGTATATAGAGGACAGTTGTTTTCTCAGTGTCTTGGCATTGAGCCTTGCAATTCAATGCCCCTGGTGTCAGCGAGCCCTTAGTTTTATGACTGCAGAGGTTAATACGAAATGGTTTGCAATGAAAAGAAAAAAAGAGAGATCATATATCTTTACTGTCCAAAAAATGCCTCTCATAAGCTTTATTATAATAATACTAATATTTGTGAGGCTTTCTATAATGCAGAAAATAATAAGATAGGGCTTTCTACGTGTTTTAGTTTGTATTTACGTATGTGGGAGGAATAGCATATGACCCTGTCTATCAGGACCATAAAGGTGGCCATACATTGTACGATTTTTCTGCCACGAACCCTCGTACAAGACTTCCCTATCAAACATAGTCAAATGCCGATTTCGGAAATCATTTGTTAGCCATACTAACTAACCAATTTTTGATGAATGACAGAAATAATTTCCTTTTGCGCATGTGCTGTGTTCTTGCAGATGTTTTTGATGAAAGAAACACCATTGATTTTCGTACTGTCAAAAAAAGAACATTTTCCCACCTGGCTGATTGAAAAATGTTCATAACACAATTCTTAAAAACAACAACCTTAAGTTTCCTCACAGGAATTCCTGTGTGCATCCCTGAAAAGCTTTCCCTGCTCTTCTCTCCATCCTCTTCTCCACATATCACCATGATAATTCACTGCTGCTTATCACCGCATATCACCGTGATAAATTGGCCACTTATGTATTATGGTTTAATTAATGAACACCTATATGTAGTTATGTCCATGTTCAAGGTACTCAACTGTATTTTTGTTTTTTTGTGATACTGACTTTGCTGGTACTAAATTAGTGTGGCTTGTATGTCAATGGGAGAACGATGGCATGCATTATCATTCAAATAGTCTCTGAGAATTTCTTGTAACATTAAATCAATTTGTGATAGTCTTTTAGTTATATGCAAGTAGCCTCTGGCAATCTTTTGTAATATGCAAGCAGTCCTTGACAGGCTTTAAATATATGCAGGCAACCTCTGTCAGTCTTCTGCAACATTTGAAGACAAAATGGATGTCAGGCAGGGTTGATTATCTTAATACTGAAGAGCAAAATGTTTTCTGAACAAAATCATTTTCCTCAAACTGGTCCGCCTTTCCATTCAAAGAATAAGCATTTACTGTTAAATCATGCCTAAAGAAGCTTGTCCACTCACAGAAATCCAAATCTACATACTGCTGAGACATGCTGCTTTAAGGAGTTCCTGCACTCTCTTTTCTCCTGACAGGCTCCAGGTACCTCACTCCAGCACAGCTTTCACACTATTCAATTGTACAGATGTCCCAGGACAGGAGGACATTGAGTACATTGCGTAACTGGCATTAGCCATGCCTCTAATTGCCACACTGTCCATCCTTCTATCCAAACCTGCAGAGAACACTACCTGGAATTTTCCAATTTTTTCTTCCATAACAAGGGTGCCTACCGATGTAATGTACAAGTTCACCTTTGTGAAAAAAATCCCCTAGCCTCTTAAATACACACAGCTGTGCCCCCACGGGTTTGTACTTTCCTCATCCAACAGCTATGGCCTCCTTCCCTGTCTGTAGCCTGGACAATACAAATCTAGTGCAATCCAGACATGGCTACATGGCATTTTTTCAGGGTAGGTCTCCTCATAGTAAAAAGAGTGGACCATGCCCACATATGTGTTGAAATGGCCACTTGTAGTTTCAGTTAGAAGCCCTGGGACAGAGTGACAAAGCGGATGTACAGCTGGGAGACGGGAACATAGCATTGTTATCCTTTATCAGGAAGTGCCTGAAAAAGGGCTTTCATGGCAGGTTCATCTGATATTTTTTTAATGAAAGCTGCAGATTAAAAAAATTGAACATTTATTTTATAATAGGTTAAAGCTTACATGAAATTTTAGTGATTGGGTACTTTACAGTACATTTTTAATTACTTTTTACACACACTATTGCACAGCGCACCTAGCGTATGGTACTGTGTGCTGGTGCAATGTGCTGTCATTCATTTGAAAGGCACCTCTGCGCACCTCCTGGTAGCTGTGCATTGCATTATGGCTTTATTTCACTGAACATTGCTCTGCACTGTACCCTCTGACCGACGGGAGGTGCTATTTAAATGAAAAGCAATACAGTGCACCGGTGCACAAAACAGCATGTCAGAAATATATAAATGGTCCAGATAGAAAATATAATGGAAACCTGTTCACTTTAAGGTTACCACAAAAGACCTTTTGGAGGTTAAGTGCTCTGTGGAAGCTAGGTATTTTTTATTGGTTCATCTCAAAGAACAAATGTTTTTTTCACCCAGCTTATATCTCTCCAGTGGCTATCCTACAATATATATACAAGGCTGGGAAGTGATTTGCTCAATCGGTAACTACCTTACATATCAGCAACAGAGATAGTAACTTTACAAAGAAACAGCCGTTACTTATTCATTTCACACAAATGCTCTGTGTGAAATAGCATAAACAATGGATTGGGTAAAAATTATCTTGTATTACTAGCTTTATACTTTTATTAGATAATCTGCTAAGCTTGCCACAGACAACAGTCTAGCTTTAATTTTCCTAGTAATAACTACATTCATCAGAAAGAAATTTCGATCTATGTAGTACAAAGCACTTAACTTGCATTAATATTTTAAAAGCTGCATTCGGACAAAGTATTAATTGAACACATTTTCTAGCATCGTTAATTGGTCCTTTTCTACAGCTCTTCCATTTATTATCACTTTTATGAAATAGTAATTAAGCAGCAAAAGGGGTCTCTTTTTAGCACTCAGTGTAAACCAGAACAAAAACAAAATCATTCATCATGAAAAAAAGGAAATTATTCTGTAAATCATATTTCTACTGTACCTTATATTTTAATCTGCGGAAATAGACACTGTTCTAGATATACCTGGGGCAATTCAAAATGTACGCATCTCCTGAAACTTCACAATGACACTTAGGGGTCTATTCACGAAGCTGCCAAAGGATCTAGCCGTAGCTTCGGCCGATCCTTACAGTAGCCTATCTGGCAGATGGTTGGTGGAATCACGCTAAAATGCTGCCTACTTTGTTTTTAACACCCCTTGCAGAATACATAGTAAACAGAAGTGAATTTGCTGGCCACGCAAAGTGGCTCTGAAAGTGTGTTGCCTCCTTTTCATTGTATGTCTGGCAACAGCATATCTGAATCACTTCCCTCTGCAGGAGGACACATTTACTATAAAATATATGCACTACCACTATCAGTCTAACAGGGTAGCATCTCTCTAACATGGTTAGATCTCTAACAGGGCAGTGGCTCTCTGACATTACAAAGTAATATTTATCTAATATTGCAGCATCTCTTAGAGCAGATCTTTACTAAAAGCCACATCAGCATGTAGTTATGCACACTAATATGAAATCATCTTACATTCACTACTTAAACAAACATTTGTATTGCAATTACTATTTTTCCACTTCCTGCAGAGGGAGGCACTGGTGATGTAGCCCTAGCCTCACAAATGTATCCTGTGAAAGCTATGACACCAGCACCTTCCTGGAAAGTCTCAGGAGATCTCGGGGGTGGGGGGGATCTCTAGGGGAGGGGCATTTTCCCCCTCAGATGATGTTCACTGTCGCATGTTCCAGGAAGCAGACCCAGAGTTCAGGAAGTAAAGGGAGATGATTCATCTGCCCTTAGTGAAAATGGCCACTGTGAGGAATGGGGAGGAAAAGAAACAAAAGGATGCAAAGAACAAAAATCCCACAATTATCTATAAATATATGTTTGTAGATTGATATTACTAAACATTTTTAAAGGTGCCTTTGTTGTTATTTTTAAGATTAGAGGGAAGTTCCACTTTAAGGGGGAACTTCCACCTACTTGCAACCAGTTTCAGGATGAGATCAGTAGAGTGTGCTAAGATTGTGTAGTTTTTTGCCAAGTTTACTAGTATAATGATGTAATAAACCAAATCTTCTTCCAAACAATGGCTCACTAGTTAGTAAACAAACTAATAGTAGAGTATTTACAAGGGGAGCTTTACTATCTCAATGGCAAACAAAGAACCAGAAAAAGACATGTGACCCACTTAGATCTATTTCTTTATTTTTAAGAGAAGGTATATATATTTTTTAGTTCAGTATCCATGTCTTTTAGTGTTTTATTTGCTATTTAGTGAGCAGATACCAGTTCACTAGGGAAGGGGTAGAAAATTGCACCCTTAAAGACTTCTGCACGCCTTCCTGTGCATTGTGCTGTGAAAGATCCTAGTACCTTATATAATATGGCTGTTTTTAAGGGGGATAGCTATACATATTCTGTCTGTGCCAGGGTGGTATCCTTCTTTTATAAAATATTCACATTTATATCTAGAGATCAGGTTTGGCCAGGATATATGAACCAGCCTGATCCTGGTCAAACCCTGAACTATGTGGATAGGTTTTCTCATCTCTGCCCACTAGTCTTACAACTTCAGTTAATTACAGACTTATTTGCAAGTTAGCCTGCCAACATTTGCTATATCTACTACATTACTCTGAGATTCAGTAATGTCACTTCTGTACTAGGTGGAGTTTCCAAAATCAGATTCACCTGATCATTTGGTCCCCGACAGCAGTGCCACTCTTTATAAAAACAAATGTAAGCCTAAACTTAAAGTGTCAGGAAACATAGTTGATGTCTAGAGCGATTACATCCAGAATCCATTTATAGTAGTTGTTATATCCCAATTCCTTTCTTTTTGTTCTGCGCTCTACAATCAAAAGGTGTTATCTTTACTGTCAGTCATTATGATTCAGTACTTGGGTTAACTGTTCAGTATATGCAACTTTTTTTTTTTTTTTAAAGGGAGGGCACGTGAATTTTCATGTCAGTGGGTAGGCATATAATGGTCAGGGATTAATTTGAGCCAGGGAAACCTGAATTACAGGGATCAGACTGTATACAAAGTATATGAGGTGGTCAAATAATTTACATTGCCATAAATAAGTCACAAATCACAAAATCTGAAATTGTAAATGTGTGATTAATTAATGGTTTCAAATTGCCATAATAAGCATTACTATCAACACCTTTACCCTCTCTTTTTTTAAATTACCATTTAATGAGAATCAAGAATCCATAAAATATGTATTTTAAAGATTTTCAGCATGTATTTACTTAACATTTAATAATTTTGCCTCAATAAGTGTTGTCTTGAAATTCAGCCCAGTTGTTTTTTAAGAAGGGTAGCTGCAAAGAGGAAAGACTGAAATGTAATTTAAAAAGTCAGTTGTCATTAATGCACGCTAGGTGTCCCATGCAGTTGAGCAGGAACAAAGAGAAACCTCACTTTTTATGTGTTTGTATGTTTTAGTTATTTTTGTTGTGTTACATAAGACAATGCACACCATCTATTTTAGCAGCTTTTTTTTGTCATTGACTTTGACATATAATTTACTGTTACATGTTTCAAGCTGACATTTTATTGTATTCCTAAAAATATGAACAGAAAAATAATCATATATTTTTCTTCTATGATCTGCATGAGGACTAATTATTTTTTTAACCTGAAGATCTTGACAATGACATTTGATTGTCTATTGTAATATTTCTAAATTATCTCATAAATGGGTAAAGATCTAGGTCATGTGTCTTCTCCTGAGGACATACTGTGTGTGCAGAAATAGTGCTGACTTTATTTTGAAAAAAAGCATGTTAATTACAATTTAAAGTGCAACAGCCCCACAGCAATTTGGGTGATGACATGCATTAACTTCCTGTTCTATAACGCTGCAGACATTCTGAAAACAATACACATGCATATAAACTATGTTTCTAAGCATTTTCAAAAGCAGGCTTTCAAGGAGGAATGTATGTGACCTAGTTTTCCGCACTGACAGTGTTGTTGAAATCTGCATCCAACCAAACACAGAATGTGTAATCCAGATCATGGTTCTGTCAGGAGTGTGGAATTCCTGTGTTGAGTCAGCAGTGCGTTGTGGGTGTAAGAAATGTAAATTGCTTTTAAAGTATGCGTATACTAGAAAATTTGCCATATGCTATCTTTGCCATAGTCTATAAGATGATAATTTGGGCTAATACATGAGCAGGTTATGAGATGATGGTTGTTGTGGTGCATTGAATCGGAACTGTATTTGCGGGTGTAAAAAATACATTATCCATGGAGCATGGGTATCTCAAACACTTAACCAGGTTCTATGTTAGCCATGACCAGTGGCGGAACTACCGCCGGTGCAGCCGCACAGGGGCCTCGGTCTGGGTGGGCCCAGTACCAGGGGCGGACTGGGCCGGGGGCAGGGTGGCCTCTCTGCTGCCTTTAAAATCGGCCCCTGCCCGCGGCCATCAGGGGGCCCGTCACCGACCCCCGCTAAATGAAGCCGATAGCCACTGCAGCTGCGGTCACAGCAGACCCCCCCACAACCAACGTCCAAGGAGCCCCCACTGACCACCAGGGTAAGGTAAGGTGACAAAATTTTTATAACAAAAAATCCAGGGACTTTTTTAAATGTCCCTGGCAACATTAATTTTTTTAAAAAATACTTAACTGATCCCTGGATCCAACAACAAAGCACAGCCTCCCATCTCCCACGCTGTCAGAAGCTTGCGCGCAGCTTCATATATATTTTATGTTCCTGGGGACATCATTTGTCAGGGGACGGTCTCCTCAATCCGGGGACTGTCCCCAGAAATCGGGGGTGAATGTAGAGCTGCAACAACTAATCGACTAAGTTGATTATAATCGATGATTGAAAATCAAAGTTGTGTCCAAGTTTTCAATCATCGATTATCGGCTTTTGATTAGTTGGCCCTGCTCACGGCTCCACACGCTGCGTGCCGCACCTCCTCCCTGCCTCACGCTTGCCGCTGCTAGACCCACCCGCCTGCATTCACCGCCCACACGCAGCACCTCCTCCCTACCTCACGCTTACCGCCCGCCCACATCCACGATTGACACAGAGACGCGGGGAGAAGTAAAGAGGAGCAGGCGTGGGGGGATGACAGAAAGGCCCGATCTCAGAAGCAAGTTGCTGGAAGACTGCTCAGGTAAGCCTGCACTCCCCCCCACATGGTGCTCTATAATGTATTGCTGGGATTTGTATTCCTCTATAGCTGATGGTACATGGTGCTGTATTCCTACATTTGTAGGAATACAAATCCCAGCAATATATTATACACTGTATGTATAATGTACTATTGCTGGGATTTTTTGTACTCATCTATAGCTGGTGGTATTCTGCATGGTGTTGTATAGAGGACTACAAATCCCAGCAATAATACATTATACAGCGCAATGCAGAATACCGCCAGCTATAATGTACTATTGCTGGGATTTGTAGTCCTCTATACAACACCATGCAGAATACCACCAGCTATAGATGAGTACAAAAAATCCCAGCAATAGTACATTATACAGCGCAATGCAGAATACCGCCAGCTATAATGTACTATTGCTGGGATTTGTAGTCCTCTATAGCCGGTGCCATTCTGCATTGATTGCTGTATAATTTTACACTTTACATTTCACTATATTGCACGCCACACTTTTTTACTTCAACCACTCCAAGCTTGCTCTTGTGATGGACTACAATCTCAATACAAACTAGTAGTCCATCACTGGAGCCATTTTTAAATCCCGTTTAACCGGTTAATCGAACTCAATAATCAACTAACTAATCTATTTGAAAAATAATCGTTAACTGCAGCACTAGATAAATGGTCACCCTACACCAGGGATCCCCCACTAACCACCAAGGAGCCTCCACTGGCCACCACGGAGCCCCCCACTAACCACCAGGGAGCCCCGACTGGCCACAGTGGAGCCCCGACTGGGCCAGCAGCGGTCTACAGTACCCACCTAGGAGTTATCACAGAGCCACCACTAATTATTAGGGAGCCCCCATTGGCCACCACAGATCCCGCACTGACCAGCAGTGAGCCCGCACTGACCACCT
Organism: Nanorana parkeri; assembly: GCF_000935625.1. Classification (NCBI taxonomy): domain Eukaryota; kingdom Metazoa; phylum Chordata; class Amphibia; order Anura; family Dicroglossidae; genus Nanorana; species Nanorana parkeri. The sequence goes on from NW_017306323.1 coordinate 2,165,761, forward strand.
GACAGTCAGCATTGGCCACCTGAGAGCCTAATTAGGGAGCCGCCTCTGCTGCACCCACATGCACCGTGAAACTCTCTGGACCCCTGGTGAGAGCCCGCACAACCCTCCTGAGACCCTGGAGACATCGGGCGGCGAACCCAGAGCAACAGAGTATGTAGCTTCATATTATTCTGCATTGCTGTAATATGTATTGCTGGGATTTGTAGTGCTCTATAGCTGATGCTGTTCTGCATTGCTGTATAATGTTATTGCTGGGAATTGTAGTTCTTTAAAGCTGTTGGTAGTCATTATTGCTGGGATTTATAGTCCTCTATAGCTGATGGTATTCTGCATTGTTGTGTAATATATTGCTGTGAATTGTAGTTCTCTATAGCTGTTGGTATTCTTCATTGCTGTACAATGTATTTTCTGAGATTTATAGTCCTCTATAGCTGGTGGTATTATTCTGCATTGTTTGTATAATGTGCTGAAAGTTGTAGTCCATCAACAGCTTGGAGTTAGTGGCAGAACTACCAGGGTCGCAGCAGTCGTATACGCGCACAGCACTGACGAGGCATCCGTCCACTGCCAGTGTGCTTTAATTTTCCTCAACTGATACATTTCTCTACCGCGTCTCTTCCAGGTGTGCATGTCATGAAGAAAGGGGGTCACGAAAACAGCTGATTCGGATAACTCGGCCCCACTGGAAGTGACGCAGTCGAGAAAATGTATAGGGTCGAGAAAAATTATAAAACACTGACTTTCACACTGTCCGACCCCGCCCACTATCCTCCCACAGCTCACAGCCCAGAAGCATGGATAGCCAGCAGCGGTCTACAGTGGGCGAGAGTGCCTAAGTACCGGACATGGAGTGGAGTAAGGCCAGAACCATGTAGGGAGCCCAGTGGGAGGAGAGTGCCATCCCCCAGGCAGTCATCCCTTTCATGGACTTACTAGTGAGTCCTAACATCACTCGACCATTCACACTAGCGGTACATGGATGGCAATAGTGGCAGGCAGGGGCGGGGAGAAGGCGGGGAAGAGGCAGAGCGGAAGGGGGGGGGGCAAGTTGCTGCACCATGGGCCTCTGGGTTGTACTTGCCCCCTGGGCTAAAAGTTGCCTCTGCCCTGCACAGTCCCTGTGCTTAGATGGTGGTACTTGCCGGATCGGTATCCAGCGGCCGGCGGGCCCCCCCGTCTCTGCACCGGGAGTGTCGGATCATCCGTTCATCTGACACTCTCTGCACAAAGATTGGTCTCAACATCTGACACACCGACTCGCTGAAAGGGGGGGGGGCGCCGCTGTATTGTAGAGTGTTCCACTGCTTCTTATGGTAAATGTATTTTAAAAAACGTAGTAAATAAAAACTTAATAATAAGCTGTCAAATATATACTAGTCCAGCCTTTTTCAATCAGGGTGCCATGTCACACTGGTGTGCATCCTGTCCTCCTTCAGGGGTGCCTCAAAATTTTGTGGGAGTGTGATGTGAGGGGGGCAATGCAGATTGGTGTGAAGGGAGCTCCTGATGTAAAAGGGGAACTCTGATGTAAAAGGGGGGACTTTGATATGAAAGTAGGGCTTCTCATGTGAAAGGGGGATCCTGGTGTGAAGGAGGCTACTGATGCAAAGGGTAACTTTGATGTAGGGGGGATCTTGATCGGAAGGGGGCACTTCAATGTGAAGAGGGAACTCGCAATGTATTTCTTTATAGGGTTGCCCTTAAATCTGAAATTTTAGACTGGGATGCAATGAAATTTTGCAGTAGTGGTAGCCACCTGGTCTCTGAAATCTATTTCAGCCTTAAATAAAGCACTCACAGTTGTCCCCCACTTATGAGAAGTGGGAGAGGACTGACTGAAGAGATAAACAGGGAAACCTACTCTAATGAATTCTACAGGCAAACAAACACAGGGACTTTGACTACTAAGGAGCTGGAACTGAGTGCTTCTCTAAGCAGCTCGACTATCCCTACTCCCCTCTCCCAGCGGTGACTTGGCAGCTTCTCAACATTCTCATTCCAAATGCATGTATAGGGCATGGGTTCTGGAAGGGGGAAGCATGGTTAGCTGAGCTGCTGAGAGACATATATGCATGACTTCAGTAATACCTCCTGAGGTCGCTGCTTTTTTTAAAGTTCATTTCATTATTTTAAAGAATATGTAAAGACTGAATCTTCAAAGCCTTGTCATAAGTTCAGTTTATGGCTAAACAAGTGAATCTGCATGTGACAAATCAACTTTTTAACCAGCTCCCTTATTCCAAGAATTACAGCTTTTGAGATTTGTACCATTAACTTAACTTCTAATTTTCTAATTATCATTGTACATACAATAAATAGATAATTCTGGATACAAAAATGTAATATAACTTTAATTATCATGTTTACGTGTTTATGAAATTCAATGTATATTGAGGACAAAATGTATTCAGTTTGTAAGCCAAACATTCTCAAATATATTCCGCAGGAGGTCTGGCAATAAGGAAAAGGCATCTGTGACATTTATATGCACAATACAGAAAAGAAATATGAAATATATTATATGAGATAATTTATGAAGGTTTTGCAGTGTAGTCAACGGTATAGAGATGCACAGTATATTACATTGTGTATGAAATATCAATATAATATCCTGTATATCATCTCAAATGCATTACTATAACACAGCACAGCTTGGAGTCGCAAATGTTGTCAGATGGAAGAAGACCATTGTTGTTTAATGACATTGTTCTTTTGCGTAAACATTGTATTTTATTAATGATATGTTTCAGCTGGCTTGGAAGCAGTGAGATATATGAAGTACTCCAACATTTTGCAAAAAAAAAGAAACTAAAATGATAGATTTAAAAAAATGTATGAAACTGCAACCTGCTTCACTTCAGTGGATAAATTGTGAACATTTTGCCATGCTGTGCAGAATATTTAAAAGTTCAGTCTACATCAAATCAAAAAACACTTTCACATTTTTTAGGCTTTTTTAAGACTTGCAGCAACAATATCCTTAGAACAGTCTCAGTGACAGTGAACTCTGGCAGCCCATATTTGACTGTTGAATTGATTTTAACTGCTCATTAATTCTTAAAAGGCTTGTGTAAAGAACTTCCACGCTCCTAAAACATGCCAGACCAAACACCCCAATGATAGAAAAACACCCTGGGTCCCCCTTAAAATCCATACCAGACCCTGGGGGTCTGGTATGGTTTTTAGGGTGACCCCATAGAAAAACCGAGGCAAAGAATCATCAATGGACTATTGCTGTTCTGACAGAAATATTGCTTGTGCAAAAGATAATATAGTACAAATGGACAAGAGAAAGACATAACAAACAAGTAGGGTGGGTGCGGAACATGGAACTTGGAGGCAGGACTGATGTGTTTGCCATACAGTTAAAAAAAAATAGTGGGTGGTACTAATAAATGCCAATGAGTCAGTAATAAAGAAAGTACCAAAGTAGTTGGATCAGCATGAAAGGCAGATAACTAAATTGAAAGATATGAAAAACAGCCTCTGTTTTCAAAGTCTTCAACATAGTGTTACATCTAAATATTAGTATAACCTGGCATGGTTATACAAGTATGACTATCTTTCATCAAGACACACTACTGTTCTCAAAGTGGTCTAAGAAGCAGAATTAAAGTTGAAAATCCCATTAAAATGTTAAAATGAAAAGAAGTTAAAATGTAGACTAATTCCACACCGTGGTTACTGCCGTTTACACCATCAAGCAGGCATTTTCAGAAAAAGGTCAATAAACAGCTGCCAACTTATTTTTTATGAGAAATTTTCTTAAGGTGTCCCAAATACTGTCTAAATGAAAATGACCCCACACCACCTCCACCACTACACAGCTGAAAGTACACATGTAAACCTATGCATGTAGTCGGCAGATGCAGATCAGTGCTAGTTCTGTATCAGTCTTGTAGATACAGCTACACAGTGAACTCTGGAATTGTAAAAGCAGAAATTTCACATAGCTTGAGACTCAGAGCATTGTGGGTAAATATTATTGCACAATTTCAGAATGATGGGCACAAAAGGTACAGCCATTTCTATATCTGTGAGGCAAAGCCGTAGGTAAAAACAGGCACGTAAGGGCATCCGTCCATCCAACACTTAATTTGCACAAAAAAAAAAATAGAAGCAGCAAACAAACAAATTCTTACATGTTTCAGTACCCAAACTGTGACTTAGTCATAGCCTCTGAGAGGCAAAGCCCACACCCTGGTACCCTCAGTTGTGACTGATGATCCCTCACACACTGGATGTTCCATAGACTGTTTTAAAAAAAAAAATGTTTGCATTGTCTCAAAGCACGATTCAGATGAATGTGACCTGAAATATGGAGCAAATGAAAGTTGCTCTGGGATACACAAGCATGGCATGTACCTCCTCACACACAAGAACATGTGAAGAGCAGCAATAAGTAGGAATCATCGGGTCAGTACTCCACATGATTTCAAATGCTTCACCTCTGAGTGTAAGACCAAATTAACTATCACTAAATATCCCAATGTGAATATCCAGTAACTGAGATCTTTATATACAACAACCTATAATAACCTATGTTGCTTGCTCAGCCATTGCAGTCAATTAAGGTTGTATGTCAAGGTGTATAATAACAAATTAGTTTCATAAGAAATACACAGAAATGTTATTCCCAGGGCTGTTTCCAATAAACCCATGCTCCCTCTTGCTTTGTTAAAGTTTAGACTCTAAGCCTTGTACTTTTGTGACCACAGTCCTTTCAAATACATAAAAGTCTCAAAGAAAACCTAACATTATTGAATTTTTTTATTATTATAAATAAATGTTTTCTTAACAAATCGTTTTTAGCCCTTGGTGGAATAATGACAACTGTAAGCACAGAGACTACAAATTCAAATATATAAAAGCACCTTTTGAAAGACAAAAATTAGGATAACATTGCAGGAATGTTTGTCCTCTTTATAACACTTCAGATGGTTATAAATACTGCATCACATTTTTCATATTCAAGGTACAGTAAATGAATTATGCTTGCTAAGTGATGCTGATGAACCTGTAAAGCCTAACATTCAACTCCAACGGAATTTAGGTTTAAACTGAGTAACACACCTACATATATAGTGTATATAGGTAGATCTATATATATAGGTATATATACATATATATATATATATATATCTATCTAACATATAAACATACAGAACCTTTATGAATACCACTGTACCACTGAACTGTCTCTCCATCAGTTAAAATGATTTGTACACCATGCACATAGAAACTGTTGTCAAGAACTGTTAGCTATCTAAAGTGTAATTTACAATTTTAACATTGCTTTTGTCTCTAAATTATTAAATAAATATTTGCTTTTGCTGTTATGTGCTTGGTGCAAACAAATAGTATTTTGTATGGGTTAAATGTTTACTGTAGTACATATTAAATTGTCTAAACTGGGAGGGATTCAGTAAACCTCACAAAACATTAATAAGCAGCTGTCATAAGCAGATGCTGATGTTGTAAATGTCCAGAGGAAGGTAGGCTTTCCTGTCATTTTCTAATAATACAGAAAGTGAATTTTACCATGCATTTGACTAAGGGAAAGGTTTATACTATGTTCTGTCTAGAAAATATACCAAATCATACTGGAAAAACAGGCTAATTCATATATTGACCATTTCCGAATGAAAGTGTTTCTACAGGACAATTAATTGATGTATATCAAATGTTCCATTGGTAAGATTTGCTTTCACTTACTGTTATAAAGGTTCAACAGTAAATGGGAGCAAATCTTTCCAAAGTGAGGTGAATCCCCTCTTAGACAACTGCCATCAGAACAGGTGTCCCTGTTAGAAGATTTCACCTCATCTTATGACTAGTAACAGCTCTAAATTGTTGTGTTTCCTACCACTTTCTGCTCTAGAGACAGTGGTCAACAGGACAAATAAAGAGGTGGCACTCCACAGTGGGTACATAGAGAGCAATCAAACCTGACATGGGCCTCTCTGGTGGCCTTCAGGCTCCTCTGTTTGTGAACTGCTGCAGTAGAATTCAGGATGAAGAGTGGCAGAGAGTGACAGTGCCCCTAGACTAAATAAACCCAGCAGTTGTTGCCAGAGATTTGAGAATTTGAGATTTGAGAATCCTGGAATCAGTCATAAGGGAAGAATCAGATCAGGGACTCTGTGTTCCTTATCCACACTGGCAGAAGGGAAAAGAGGCATCAGTGTGATAACCATTGATTTCTTCATAAAGAGTAAACTGTCCCTGTCTCTGTATTATCGTAGAGAATCAGCCCTATTGTCAATCTATTTTAAAAAATCACAATTAAAAACATGAAAACATAAAAAAAATGTTTAAGTATATCTGTGCAATCTTACTGCTTGCACACATACAAGTAGTGAGAGCACGCAGATATACTTTAAATGCCTATTACACAGCACATACAGTATAAGAAATCCCCACTGTGCCAGATTTAACCATCATTTCGGTTTAACTTAAAGTGTTTTTTCCACTTTTGCAGCCAAATTGGGATAACAACTACTTTAGCTGTGTTACATATATTTGTTCTCATTCACACTGCATAACTTTAAAACATGCTGCTTGCACAATACATGTTCTATTCTGAAAGAAAAGTTTGTTCTCTGTACTGAGTTTTGCTCTGAAATGCAATGTGACTGGGCAGTTTACTGTTAACATAATTAACCCTGTCTGTACTGTGATGGCAGATCTCATTAGATCTAGAAGTATTGTATGTTTATGAGGAGAAGCTCAATCTGTTCCTAGTATTTCTATGGGGACAGCCACAGTTTCCTATCACTTTGAAATTGAGACAGAAAACTTCAAAGACCTGCTACACCGGCACATATACAAAATAAAATGTTTTTAAATTAATTTTCAGATGTGTCAATAGGAGAACAAAAACAATTAATCGTGGGGTTTTCTCAAATTTGACTGCAAAAGTGAAAGTGCACTTTAAAGTGTTTTTAAGTACCACCTACAGTATTTATGTTTTGGTATTGAACATTTTGCATTTATTTCAGTAGAAAGAAAAATGTGCAGTAAAGTATATTAACCCATGAGAAACTTAATTGATTTGGCTACACCAAGCTACTGAAAGTTGGTTTCTGACTGAAACATTTTTTTACATAGTAAAGATCATCATGCAGACTGATGCAAAATGAGTACAACATCATCACTAAAAAAAAACAAATGTAAAGATCATATTGCATTTCTATAATTGAATGCTTTCCTTGTGTATACCATACATGTGAGCTGTGCCCTCTTCCCTTCACATTTACACCTACACTCAGCATTCTGTATTTGTTTATTTGATGTTGATTGTAATTAGAATGCTTCTATAAGGATACCTGTGAGCACATCAGCTTTCATTGCTGATGTAATTCAGGCATGTGACAATTACAGACATTTTTGAATAGCAATCATCACTAATGGTATACACTTTATGGAAGTAATTAATAATCAAAATAATCTGTCAAGGTGACATTTGTATAACAGTTCTCAGTACTCATATTTAGGCATTTAAGTAAATAATAACAGCTTGATTGCTAAACAGAAATAAGCAAATGGTTTTATACAAAAATGGGTCTCTTTAGACTTGATTCTGATTCTGATTCTGTTGATAATACATAAACAAAAGGTCTGGGATTTAAGCATTTGCAAATCTTTATCCATACATTTTACTGGCTAAAGGTGCCTGAATTATTCTGCAGGAATGTAAATATTCCCTGGAGCACTAGCACAAAGTTCTCAAATTATATTTTGCTCATTGCTCATGCAGAAAAAATAGGGTAATTGATAAATGTAATTCTCAGAGGTATACAGTACACACAGTATAGGGGCTCTTGTATAAAAAAAATTCCTGAAGTGTTTTTATGGCATAATAAGCAATCAGTCAAATCACCCCATCCTGCAATCTTTTCTACATAAATATAATAACATTGAGAACTTGATTAAATATTATATGCACGTGTAATCTGGGAACCTTTTGGGCATGATTTCCTTTGTTTTGGCTTTCTATTAAGTGGTCACCTTTCTAGAAAAGTGAAAATTTGCTAAAATACAGAAAATTAGTTATTTTTCTCCAATCAGCTAAGCCACCCAGGTCTAAATTCTAAAGATGCTCATCCTTAGGTGCAGTTGAAATTTCTTGAAAAACCTGTGGTTCTAGGTAATTCTTATAATATGTAATTATTTTTATAGAAATAATTGGCTGGTCTCTTAGACCAGAGTGTAACCTATGACCACCTGCCTCTTTTTTACATTGTCTTTGCTGCTAACCTTTGTCATCCCGCTAGCAAGCCCACCTCCTGCTTTCTACAAATGGTTAAAGTTGAGTAGGTGGCTTTTCTAGAGAAAGTGACATCAGGAGATGGAAAATACAGTGTGCAAAGCACAGGCCAGCTGTTTCTATGAAAAGAAGACGCATCTTTGAAACATTTTTACAAATACATACAATAAAAAACGAAATAATAAATTAAAATGAATTTAAAATATTTTATGTTTTGGAGCCACTTTTAAAATACTGTGTTTTCAAAATGTTTAATTTTACCTGTTTTAATAGTGAGCCAGTAGCCACCCGGTCTGTATATAATGTTCTAATGTGCGCTATATGAAAGGTACATTAATTCTCATCAATGTGTGAAGCTTCAAGTGAGCTGCTTGGACAATCTTGTATCTAACATTTATCCTCCTTCTTCCTGGTTCTCTTTCAGATAGCAAAGCTATGGATGAAAAGGTTTAAAATCACTCTTTCCTAAGGGATCATGTCTTGTTAATGTTTGTTTGTGACTTGACCTGTTTGGTTCCTTCATTTTACTTGTGAAATATTGCATGTGCTCCTTCTGGTTATCCATTCTTTTGTTGCCTTCTAAGAACACCAAACGTGTATTGTTAAACAGGATTCTCCTAATGCTCACAAAGTGCTGCAACATACAAGCCTGTTGCTAATTCAGTCATCTATTTTACCCATGCATATATATCTGTTTTGAATGGCTTGGAGTATTACCTATTCAGACTTGTGACACGTTGTATCTATGTGTCCTAAACCAGTGGTTCTCAACTCGTGGGTCGCGACCCAAAAGTGGGTCGCGACACCCTCTGCAGTGGGTCGCGGCGTCATGTCTGCATAGACCGGCCCATCTGCATTAGAGAGAACTAGAGGGGGAATTTGTGGTTCAGCCTGTGGAACCTCATAATGTCAAACTGTCCCCTCTCTCCCGGCCTCCCCCGGGCTCTCCGATAAAGTGGTATGGAGTGTAATAAATTAAAATGTTTCAGAAATGAAATCATTTTTGGGTCACGCCTTAATGACCAAGGAAACATGTGGGTCCCGAGGTTACACAGGTTGAGAACCACTGTCCTAAACTATGTTTGTGCTGTGTTTGTCACATTCGTAATAGCTCTATATTCCACTGAAAGTACACCAAGTTTTAAAGCCTATTAAAAAACGTGTAATATACAGTACGTGTTATGGGCTGGAGCTGAGCCTGCTTAACATATTTTCATGTTAGGTGTTCTGTGTATGGTCAGTCTTAATTCATTAAACAAGCACTTTATTCATATTAGAATATTATCTTTATTTTTCATTTCTCTACCTAAGGCTCGAATAGTTGGTGGTGGTGCACTGGATGCTTCCAAACTTTATGAAATACAAACATCTGGCGGGTAAGTAAAAACTTTTTTGAAACTACTATTCTGAAAGAATATTTTTGCTGTTATGTGAACACGTGGGGGTGATTTACTAACCTAAACACACGCACGCACCAGGTGCGTGTGATTTTCACACAGCAAAACGTATTTATCAACCAAAAAGTCTCTAAAAGCATATTTCCACTAATGCCATATATAGAAAAATCATGCACATGATGCATATATAATGCTGCTTCACAGTTTAGACAAAAATGGTTAGCTCATGCATTTACATTCCTGCATTCATCAACGCAAGCAACACAACATAGAGCTAATTTACACAACATCACCTTGCAATTCATGCAAGGCTTTGCACAACACACCTGCTGGGTGTGTACAAACTACAAAGGTGTTTAGATTCCACCCATAGATCATGCTGGGAGGGAACACACTACAGAGGTGTATACATGTTCGTGGTGTGTTTATAAGGTTAGTAAATCAACCCCTTAGAATCAAAACATCCATAAAAAAACAACCCTTTCTTTTCTATTTTTTGACATTTACAGAACAACAGGTCTTTTAAATAGACAAAATAACTTTGTTTTTAAATCATTTGGTATTTAAAAGAGAAATATGGGTTAAGTGTTTTTCCACATAGTTCTATTTAGGGTCATGGGAGGACATATACTAACCTCCTGCCTTGACCGAAAGCTCAGTATAGTGGGCTATTGACCGCGATATACTGAGAGCGCCGCAGCCGGGACGGATCCCAACAATACTGTCGAGATCCACCCAGCTGCGTGAGTGACAGCTGGCTCTGCCTACCTAGAGGCAGAGCCCGCTGTGATCACCCCCTCCCCATCCGTTCCTCCACTCAGCACTGGAGGATCGGAGAGGGGGGGAAATCCCTGTGGGGAGCGATAACTGACAGTCACCGCTCTCTGCAGGGAGATGATCTGAAAGTGAACGAGCGACAGTATGTGCACGCTCACCTCCCGATCAATAGAGCCGCCCCGTGACACCTTCAGGTCGGCTCTAACTATGAGGATGAGTGGAAATTACTCCACCTCATAGTTCTCCTTTTAATGTATGAAGTTATGGTCATTATTGTGATCTTTAGCCACTAAATTTGAAGTATTTGCTCAGTTGTGTTTGCCACTTGGTTGTGTTCTAGGTCCATTGCTAGCAGTCATATAACATATTAAAAATATAGTTAGGCTGAAGCTACAAATAGGAAGAAACAAGTAGCATTTTTATCAAAGTTCAGAGGATACGGGGATGTTCCATTTCAGAGGTGTTAGCCCCTTCCCTTAGATCATATGGCACTACACCTTTCTTTTTGGCATGTATCTTTACTTCATAACTCTTTATGGTATAACTACTCCTATCACTTCCCACTTCTTACAGTCGAGAAAACAGAGGATGTTTTAGAGTCTTCATTCAGGGATAGGGCGTGAAAACGCTATATTAAGGATGGGGTTAAACCACCTATCATATAAATAATGCTGGTTGTTGGTATATGTAATTTTCTAGTGCCCATGTTGAGTTGGGCTTGAATTGATGAGCAAATGTAGCTTGCTTTTTGCTGCATTCCACTTGCAATCAACATCAGTTTGAGATGCTTCTTCATTCAGAATTTATTAATAAGTGCACTTGACCTGCAATTGACCTTTTTCTGATCTGCATCTGACAGCTATCTAAGCTTCACCAACATGCTTTAAGTTGCTTTTGCAATTCCATTGACATGTATATAGAGAGATGCTGATCTGTAGCAAACAAAAGCCCATCAATATAGATGTTCATCCCGCTATGCTTTTTAGTGTGTTTTTTTCAGAGCAAATCTTTACAGAACACATTTTAAATGAACAACACACTTAAATATTCCAACGAGAGGCACTTATAAAGTTGCATTCAAGACGACAGGAAGATTAATTTAAACTAAGTAATTAGGTATGTACAGTACTGTATATATACCCAACACAAATTAACTTTGCAGTAGTAAAAATTCCTGTCATTACCAGATCACAGATGTATGACAAATATTATTTGGTAACTATAGGAAACCATGCAATCAAAATGATAGAAAAACAAGATTTATCATCCCAATTAAAATTCACACTTAAACCATCTCTGGCTCTAAATATAACACCCAAAATAATTTTAGAATGCACAAAAACATGCCAATCAAGCTGCCTTGTAACGGAAACTCCTGCTGTATTCTAAATAATTTTTATAGATACGTAAAAAAATGTTTTCTAATGCAGCATCTGTTGCATACAAATAATCATCCTTTTTTTTATATAAGCCTTACAAAGATGAACAAAGATGCTAAGCATTAAATGCAGGGCTGTATTGAGACATCATGCTGCCTGAATGATGGTGACCTTTCATAGTAGGGTACATGATTATTAGGTAAATACTGATGTTTTAGTGTGCTGTTAAAGGCAACATGTGGTCTGCTTTATATTCATGGCTACTTTTAACTGTATAGAACAATCACAGGGGGAATCAGAAATAGATTTGTTCTTGAACTATATAAATTGGTAACCATAGTTCTGATTTTGTGCCAGCATGCTGGAAAATGCTGGGTCATTCAAACATATGATACATTAAGAGAAATAGTATTATTATTGCTGGGATATGTTCCCTAGTACTGGCATCAAGTACTCTCATTCCAACACAAGGGACATTTATTAATTAGTACCTGCTGCTCCAATATACTTTGAAAGCTCTTAAAGATCCCTAAAACCCCAATGGCCTGTTAATGAATAATCAAACTAGTTTAGCACATTTCCTTACACTCCCTTTCTATTGGCCAGTGATGTTGCTAATTGCATTTGTCAGCCAATGTGAGGCGGCAATCGGAAATGAGCAAGTTTTGAACCAGCAAGCTGTGTGGTTGAAAAGTACCTACTAGAGTGCCAGGGTTTTGGTGATGTTCAATGCTCAGATCAGGGAATGCCTGCTTCATGAACCAGGGTCACTCTTAGCATGCAGACTCATTTTAAAGGGTTCATTTACCTCTTAGTGTTGAGATCAGTACAATTAAGTTGCCAGGTCAACAGATCTGCTAGCACAGTTATGTTAAGGTCTCACTGTTATTCCTAGATTATTCATTTGTAAAACCAACAAAAACAAAACTCAAAGGAGGATGGGATCAAAGCCAGGAAGAGAGACCCACCATACTTGACCTACAGTTGAAATATCACCCCAAAATAATCCAGGTTGATGCTATAGCTTTTTCTACAATTTAACATAAACCTCATATCATCAGTGTGCTGCTTAAGGCTAAGTCAGTTCTCTAATAAACAGGGCACCAAAAAACACAAACATTGTGTAGTGTGTACCAAGGTAAAAATATTTTTTTTATTAGACTTTTATACAGTAATGACATCTTTCCTGTAAATGCAGGAACTAGATTAGTTACCTATGCTATAGCTAATTTTAGCATTGGTAGCTGTGCTAAAAATGGTGTCTGATGGAAAAATAAATAGTGAACAATTGATTAAATTTTGCATTTCACTTTCACATGAGAGGCTGACATTTTATGGGCTAACTCAACATTTAGGAGAATTATTACATCTAGTAATTATACTGCAGCTTGAAAGAGGATTACAGTCTTTTTAAAGCATTTTAGGTATAAATGGGAAAGATTAGCTAATGCAAATCTGCTTATCAGTGTGTGTTAATTTAAAAAAACATGTATGTATAAGATAGTAATAGTATATGTTTGCAGTTTCGATGCACATGGAGATATGCAAATGGAAACATTTGTGCAGGTTGCACTTCCTATGTGTAATAACAGGAGTCAGGGCTGTAATAACAGGAGTCAGGGGGGTACGGCCAGTACTCATGTTAGGGGCCCGGGCAGGCTGGGGGGCCCGGCCCACAACAAAGTACTTTTTGCTGTGGACCAAGCATTACCAGCCTGGCACGTGAGCCCTTGTCGGCTGGCACGTAAACCTATTTTCTATGGCTTGCAACTGACAGCTCCCTCAAGCTGGCTGTCAGTTACAAGCCTGGCCCACCCACCTCCCTGATGTAGCTGAAGACCATAGGTGTGCTGAGGAGGCCCTCAACTACGTCTGCCCATGCTCCTGCCTGGCAGCTCTCTGATTTGCCAGTGCAGACCTGCACCTGCCTGATATGCAGATTCTGTTCTCCGCCCGACACGTGGATTTTACTGGCCACATACCTAACCAGAGGATTCTACTGCCCCTGCCTGACAAAAATATTGTGGGAGAATACATGTTGGTGGGTTTTAGTGTCTGCATGCCACTCACCTATCTGACACTAGCCTTCATACTTGCACATACACATTTCTCCACAAGTACACAGCAGAATTTTGATTCACAAATAGCTTTGAATTTTATTTCTGCCTTAATATGTAGTACAGGAATAAAATAAATGCTATTTATAGATCAAGATTCTTATGTGCAGCTTGAATGCTTGCATAATACATAAGTCTTGATCCATCTAGGTAGGGGAGATTGCTGCTACAGTACTATTTTTTTTTAAAGCGTAAGCCATTACAAATTGTTATTAATTCTACAGTGTTTGGGACTGATATGCTGTCTGAATTATATTAATTGGTGCTGTCATGCATTGGTGATGGTCTGAATTCTGCCGTGTATTAGTGATGGTCTGAGGTCTGCCGTGTATTGGTTCTGGTCTGAGGTCTGCCATTTTTGGTGCTAGTCTGAGGTCTACCTTATATTAGTTCTGGCCTGAGGGCTGCCATGTATTGGTTTCGAGAAAACAAAAGAGAAGGGCGCCCACGGAAACGTGTCATCGAAGGAGTCCTGTGCTGTTACACAGGTGTCTGTGCAGCTGTTTTTAGATGTCGTCCAGGCTTGCCTATTATGCCTTTAGTTTGATTCACTTTTGCGAGTATGATTGTCAGGGATCCCGGAGCAGGTGACCCCACACCTGCACAGGTGCCCTTACAGGCAGACCAAACACATGTGACCAGACGGACCAGGCAAGTATGGTATATATATAAATATTTTAATAAACCTAGCAAGCTAACAGAAACAATCCACAACAGGCATAAACCAATAATGTAACAACACAGGAAACAGGGTACTAAAATAGCAACAACAGGCATAAACCAATAATGTAACAACACAGGAAACAGGGTACTAAAATAGCATGCAAATATCAGGGTCTCAGGGTTCAGGCCAGAGGACTCAGACAACAGGGGAAAGCAACGAAATCCTGAGCCAAGGTCCAGACCGCAGGGAGGGTTTAAATACCCTCCCAGGAGCAATACCTAATGGGCTGATTCCTGGCAGCTGGGAGACACCCACAGGTGAGCACTGGAGCTGCAGGTACCAGCACCACCCAGTGGTGGTCTGGCACCTAGCAGCCCCTGGCTGCCTGGAGAATCCTGCAGGTGAGCCCAGGAACTGCAGGACTCAGCTCCAGCGCCACCTGGAGGCGCTCTGGATCCTAACAATGATTTTACTCTGTACTTCAAGTTTTTTCATTAAAAACTATCTACACTAGGGTGGGCGCCCTTGTCTTTTGTTTTTAGCTTGTATTGCTTTCGGTTTAAGGTGTGCTGTGTTTTGGTGCTGGTCTGAGGGTAGCTGAAAATAGCATCCTACAGGCCATGCATAGCACAACTAAGCCATAAAATACAGGCACAGGGATCACACTAAAACTGTAAGCCCAGTTTACTTTTCAGCACATGTAAATATGAACATGTTTTGTGTGTGCAACAGTTATTCATTTTTTTCACTTATAGTTGTGCTGCTAATGGCCTGCTGCAATTCTCCACATATGCCCTTGCTGACATTCTCCACATCTGCCCCTGCTGTGATCCTCCGCATCTTCCCCTGCTGTGATCCTTCTAATCTGCCCCTGCTCAGACCATCCGTATCTGCCCCTGCTGAGGCCCTCCACATCTGCCCCTGCTGTGACCCTCTGCATCGGCCCCTGCTGAGAGCCTCAGAATCTGCCCATGCTGGGACCCTCTGCCCGATACATCAGGCCGGCACCCTGGAGCAGAGCCATAGCACAGAGTATGTAGCAAATTCATATGCTATTCTGCATTGCTGTAAAATGTATTGCTGGGATTTGTAGTCCTCTATAGCTGGTGCAATTCTGCATTTGTTGTATAATATTTTGCTGGGATATGAAGTCCTCTATAGCTCACGGTATTATTTTTCAGTGGCAGAACTATCATGTTTCTGATTGCTGCCCTGACTCCAGTTAGGGCTCTGTGGCCCAACTTAATATAATATACAACATAGCTTACATTGCAGGGATCAGAGTAAATGATACAACACAGCCTATAAAGCGCAGTGGTCAGGAGTATAATGTACAGCATAGTGAACAAAGTGAAGAGGTCAGCAGTGTAGTGTACAACAGAGTATACAGTGCAGGGTTTAAAAGTATAATGCACAACAATGCGTATATACTGCAGAGGTCAGAAGTATAATATACAACATAGTGTATATAGTGCAGAGTCAGCAGTATGATGTACAACATAGTATGTACAGTGCAGGCATTAGGAGTATAATGTACAACATAGCTCAGTGAAGGTGTCGGGAGTATAATTTACCTTATAGCATATACAGTGCAGGGGGCGGGGATTTGCATATGTGTGGCCACAATGTAACAAGGGCAAGCGTGACTACAGCAAGATGCACAGTGGAAGGGGAGATATGTAACAGATGAAGAGGTTGTGATTAGACAGCAAAGCAGGGGGATGTTGCACATAGCATCTATACATGGAAGCGTGTAACTAAGGTGAAAATGCTGGACTGAGGCTGGTATGCATACTGTATGAACTGTTGACTTTCATAAGGACACGTTGTCAGGTACCTGCCCGCGGGAGATACCGAGTCTGCAGGGACGCAGACAGAGAGGGCGTCCACCGGCACATTCTGGCCGCGCAGGCGCAGATGCAAGACGGCCCGGCGGGTCACGCCCCGTGCGGCGTGACGTCATCGCGGCAATACTGCGCGGTGACGTCATCACGCCGGCGCGTGCGCAGTAGCATATATAAGGCGCCGCAGGGCACCCATTCAGTGCTGGGTGATCTTCAGCCAGCACTGGAGGGTTCTGCTGTGCTTTATGCCTGTTCCCATTGTTTATTTGCCTTGCCTTGTTCCTGCTCCTTCCCCATTGTGATTCATGTCTCCAGTGCCTTTCTATTACCGACCCGGCTTGTCTATAGACCCCTCTCTGGTTAACCCCTTGTACTCTGTTGCCCGCACGTTATCGACCCGGCTTGTCTAGAGACCCCTCTCTTTTTAACCCCTTGTACTCTGCTGCCGCACGTATTTGACCCGGCTTGTCTCTTACTCTCCCTTTTGCTGAATCCTTCAAGCACGACGGCTATTCTGCCAGGTCACGAAGTAGACCTCGTGACCTCAAGATCCGCATCCGGCACTAGTGCATCCCCTGCCTGAACCTACTGTTCTCAACCCCAGTGGTCATCAGACGGGGTTGCAAGGGAGGTCCTCCTCGTCACTTCGGCCCACACCACGATCCTAACACATGTGTTGATGAGCTTTAGGCTTGTTTCTATGGCATGAGTTTGACATCAGTTTCAGATGCTCCTGGGATCATTCAGAATGTGCTGGAGTCTTTTTTTAGCAGGCCCTATCCTCCACCCCTTGTTCTATGTCACAGCTGGAACAAACATTTGATAAAAAGTGTGAATTGTCACTCGTGGAGGATTGGTAGTTTATGCATTACCCAGAGTATAGCTTTTGTGAAGGTAGCAGACTGGAGAAGTCATCCCACAAAATGGCTGCATCTGTAATGGACTAATCAATGGACACTCAAAAAACTGAGAAATAAACCAGTTTTCCTTTTTACATTAATTGCTAACTGCATTTTTGTTGCACTTTGAAAACATTGCAGTTGACTTAGCACATCTTTCCAAGTCTTTACAACAATATTATATTCATTGCTTGTTTTATGGCTGTTGTCTTTGGCCTTGTGATAGTAAACATTTTATGGTAGCTCATGGCACATCTGAGTAGTAAAGCCTTATTACTAAGATAAAAATGCATCATACATGTTTAATGTTTGTTCTTCTAAGTCTTCAGCGTATATTAGTTACAGAGGTAACAAACAATGGAGTTCACCAATAACAGGTGAAAAAAGGGCTGTAGTCACAAACATTTATTTGGATTTGGATCATGAAAAGCCCTTAGAGTGTATAAAACAGTCCACCGTATAATGCTGAACTTGTATTGTTTTGCCTTATGAAGCATTTATTCTCTGGAAGATTTGCTAAGTGAAGTTATGTTTTTAATCCAGTGGATAAACAGGAACTTAATGTGTGTTGTGCAGTCAGGCACAGTGAAGGAATAGATCTACTTTTGCAGTAGGAACAGAAATGAAACAAGTGATACTCACTAGTGAGTATGTTTGTTTATTTTACCATTACCATTAGATCACTCTAATTTCTTGCCTGGATACAGTTTGAGTACAATGTAGTCGTTTACTTAGTAGTTTCCTTTCCTGTGTAATCTTGCACCACATGTATCTGGTATTAATATTACTCTAAAAAATGTTTTCCATTATTAGGTTGGGTAGCCACCGTGTCTCTGCATCTATTGCAGCTGACACCAGAGCACATATAAACTGAGCATCTATCTTAAAGTGTACGTAAAGCCACCACATAACAAATATATTTTTGGACATAGTGGAGTCAGGCTTTTTATTGCTGTCTGTGACTGTGATTGGGGGAATCACCCTTCCATTTGTCCTAATGACTATTGTCAGCAAGTGATGGCGAAATCCACAAAATTAAGACTTTTCATAGGAACAGGAGGTAATGTGAACTCTTCCAATGGGGACACATGATTAAAGGAGTATATAGAATATCGCTTAGTCCACATTTCTAGAATGAGGGATGAGCAAATGCTCATGAGTTTAATTCATGAGAGTTGCTCAAAGCCAACATGAAGTGTGAAAATTCCAAACTCTAAGGTCTCATTCACATGGGTGTGCACATCCATATAGCTTGCATGACCTGCAGAGACCTGCCCCTGAGAGGGATAGGCGCAGCCTGTAATTGCGTGCAGCCGTCTGCACATCCTTATGACAGAATGCAACTGCACGCAACTACACTCTGACCTTACCTCTGGTGCACACACTTGGACACAGACTGTCAGCAACAGTGTTAGCAGTAGTGTCGGCAACACCATATTCTGGTATCCCATATTTTACACGTGTCATTTTTTTAAACATTTACATTATTGTTTGGCTTAAATACAGCAGCATGACATCAATCAATTCTAGGTAGCTTTGTAGGTGACACATGATTTTTTTTTATCCAGCAGTAAAAGGTCTGAATTGACTGGTGGAAGGAGCAGCCACAACATATTTAAAAGCCATAAGAAACTTTACTCTTGGAAAAAATAATGCTCTCGCTCAAGTAGACTCTCAGAACATTAGAACCTCACTCCTATATTCTATCTCCTAGAGGTGTTCTAAAGACAGCTGTCTTATTCGTATTCCTTTCATGTGTGAAGGGAAGTTGTAGTCTAGTCTTTTTTTATTTTTATACGACAAGCTCAGTATCGAACTATCTAGGGGACTTGGGAACAAATTGAAGTTTTGTATTTTTATTTAGTTTAACTGTGTTTTGTAATTTTACCACATGGTCATTTTCTCATCAAAGTGTTCACTACGCAAATGTGATGGCTCTTGGTGGGAAATTGATATTGTTTAAATGAAATGAATTTTTAACCAGGGAAAGCCACTGTATCTCATCAATATTTCATGTCCAGCTCAAATAGTTCAATGTCCTACCTTTCTCAATAAGCACCCTATACAGTCTAACATGTTCGCCAGTCAGAAGTTAACAGTATTTTAATGTAAAAATTAGCTTTGCTGATGCTGGGGTAAAGCATCCCCTTTTAGAAAACTAAAATTAGCCAAAGAAGCTCTCTCTGCAAAAGAATAGAATAAATACAAACCTCTCACACTGCATGGACTACTAAACCATGCTCTGTTCAACAGAAATGTCCCTCTCAAGTCTGCTGAGAAACCAACACAACACAATCTCCTCATCCTCCACTGCTGTCTCCCATCAACCTCTACTTCAATACAGGATACTGTGTGCACTCCCAATGATGGATCAGTTTTGGGAAGGCTTTTACACACATCCTAGCATGTGACATCACTTGGACCTAGTCATTAACCACTTAGGCTTTACATTGTGGGAAGGTGGGAAGAAAGCCACAGAAGATGTACCAGACATTTCATAGGGCTCTAGTGAAGAAATAGGGTGGTGTGGATGCACAGATAAGGTAAGTATCAGCAGCAAAGGAGGCTGAATATCTAGTGAATCTGTTAGTCTGCTCTAAATGAGCAATATTTAGATACATTTTAACCATAATTCTAGTTAACTTTGCTTTAAAAATAAAATATGTACACATTTGGAAGTACATCTGACCATCTATTAAAAATAATAAATGTGCCCATATTACAAAAAGACAAATGTGCATTTATTTTTGCACTGGAGCCTGCAAAGCATTGAAGCTGCAATCAGTGGACCGTGCACAGGCTCCAGCAGACTCTTTCTTGCAGCCCCTGTCCATACCAAGTTGCAGACCTTCAATTTTAATCTGGTGGAAGTTATCATAGGACTACAAGTGTGGTGATGCCAGTGTACTTGTACTCCATTGAGAACTACAAGTCTTTCTGCCAGGAATCTGTGAAGGGTTCTGTAGGGGGATGAGGGAGGGGGCAAAGCCACGCACACTGGGCTAAATTAAAAAAGCACCCCATGATTCAGTTAATTGGGGGCAGATTGAATATGGAATATGCAAAATAGCATCATGTTATATGGGTGTAAAATTATGTTGTAGTTATGTGAAATTAGTCTTGAATAAAGCCGGTCCGTTTAAACATTTATTGCAACATTTGGGAACCAGAAATCCCTTAAAAAAAAAAAAATAAAGTAGCTAGAAGTGTGCCTAAGTACATGGCGTTGTGCAGAGGGTTAATTGTGGTCATGGATCGAAATTTGGAAATAAATTACCTGAATGCTTTTCTCTGAAATGTTTCTTAGTTATTGGTTACTAAATAGTTCATATCTCTATTTAAAATCTTGTTGCATTTTTTATGCTATCCAATATAAAAAAAAAAAAGACAACAATGAAAACTGAAACACATTTACATGTTCTTTGCTTAGTGTCTAAAAATATCTCAGACATCTTTTTTTTTTAGTCCAGAATTATTACTTGAATCCTGTCCAGCAAACCAGCTTATTGCAGATCTACTGGGAATCTAAATTTGAAGGAAATAAGTATTGTAAGTTAAAGATTTCTACAGGCAGAAATTCCAAATCATTCTTTCTTGAGAAAACAAACATATGAGAGCTATACCTTAAAATGACAGCCTTCTCGTTTGTGCAAAGCATTAATCCTACACCATGGTATTTTGTTGCTATGGCATCCCAGGCGCCTAAGTGTGTGTCTCAATAGGAAATGCAAATCTATTTTAACTATTTAAAAAAAGATAAAAAATAGACCAAAAAAAGGATATTTAAAATCTAAGGCATTATTAAAATACCGAAATTTAGTTTATAGCTTTACTGTCAGTCACCACTCCCTGCAGGGATTTCCCCCTCCCCTCTCTGTTCCTCCAGCACCGAATGGAGGGACAGAGGGTGAGGGGGCCGACACAGCTGGCTCTGCTTCTAGATAGAGAGGCAGAGCCAGCTGTCAATCAGGTGGCCGGGTGGATCCTGACAATATTGGAGGGATCCATCCCGGCTCTGTGCTGTCAGCATATAGTGGGCAATATCCTGCTATTTTTTGGGGGCCACAGGAGGACATACTGTAGTATATGTCCTCCTGTGATCTTAAAGAAATCTATGTCCAAAACAGTTTGGCCCATAGTTCTCTTTTAACCCACAGATATACTCAGCAGTACCTCTTTTCTGCTGCAAGATGTCCTCAGTCTGGTGGTCATCATCATTCAACGAATTTCCTCTGAGCAGTGGACAGTGAAAAGAGAAGCAGGGCAGTGATTAGTTATTCTCTCCATCTCTCTGCCCTTGTTCACACCAAAAGCGTGTGCGTTCCAGAGCGGTAGCTGCTGGAACGCACCGCGATCGCTGAAAAACTTCCATTATTCAATGGCACAACTTCCACGCCCCCCCCCCCCCATCCGCAGTGCAATTGAACGCGTGGCAAACTTTGCCAGCGTTCCGTTCCACTGCAAATTCAAAAAATAGGCTTTGCCCTATTTTTTGTGTTTGCAGTGGAACAGAACGCTGGCAAAGTTTGCCAGGCGTTCGATTGCACTGCGGATGGGGGGGGGGGAGGCGTGGAAGCGGTGCCATTGAATTATGAATAAAGACATGTGATCAGGTACTAGGGATTCAGGGTAAAGTTTAAAGTTAAGGGAAAAGGTTAAAGGTTAACAGTTAAAGATACATTAGAGATCTTGGACGCATGCTAAGGGGGAGGATTAGAGTTTAGTTGTTTAGGCTGATCCTGCTCTTCAGCAGAAATTATGTGACCAAATGTCACACATGGGCGAGCAAGAAGGGGACCTTGAACTGCATGTTCCTCATTAATTACTATTATCAAGGTTATTAATTAGCTTCTCTTTTCTTTGTTAACCTGCTATCTAAGAAACGCATTACGAAAGCTTTAAATTACCATATGTAGACTTTACCCATAACCTTTTCTATATTTACTAAACAATTAAGAGATGCCTGACTACTCTAAACATGCACCCTACCACCGAGGCATGTCTCTTATTGAATTTAATAAAGGTGTGTAGAGGGGGACAAAAGAGCTAGCAAGAGTTATCATAATGTGTAAACGCTGCCCCACCTTCCTTATCATGCTGCCCTAGACAGTAGACAGTGGGATTATGGTACATATAGTGCTCATCATGCCTATGTTGTCTCTTTAAACATGTATGTCCTCCCTTCGTAAGTCATTTCCAGGTCATTTCCACCTCACCACTTTCCTGCCCCTTATTTACCCCCTCACAACTGTACCTATATATCTCTCCTCCCACTGTCACCACTGCCTGGCCCCCACTCTTCCCTCATACTCATCATTGCACCTGCCAACACTCCAACCTAACCTTTGCTAGTCTTATTTTTATTTGTTTTTTTTTTATTATTCAGGAGAATTTGAAGCCATCATAGCATTTTATTAGATGCTATTTATTATTCAGTGCAGAATAATGTGTTTTAAGCACACTGAACTTGCATTACTCTTTCCACCAAATATAATGTTTTTGCAAAATAGAGGACCATTTAACAAAGCTGCGTTGCATAAGGCACACTGTAAATATTTCAGTTCCAAATATAAATTATGCTCATGTTGAAAAGACTTTAACAGTGTCATATTCTGATGTGTTACTGATATCTACATGTATTATGTGCTGACAGACAACAGTCTACATTCTTTGTAATAGTACAGCTTGTAATTATTTTCTGTTTAAAAGCACAAATGATAGAAAAACACAAGATACAATAGAAATGTTTATGTATGTGTATTGTATATATACTGTGTGTGCGTGTGTATATATACTGTAT